>NC_089803.1:22847162-22852162 GCF_029633855.1 Hoplias malabaricus | reverse complement strand
TGCATTTCCACCTTCAAGAGAAGCTCATTTGTGTAATGTACCAGGAGGCGCACTGATGACTATAGCAAAGTAAATGTACATATTTTAATCACAAATGTGCTTGAGCAAGAGCTCTTAAATGTACCTTTCATTCAAAAAGCTACTTCTGTTTATGTATTAATTACTTAATTTAGTTATCACTACTATCAAACTTAGTTAACTCAGTGGTAGTTTTCTTATTATTTCTTTTGAAAAAAAAATGCCATTCAAAGCAAACATTATTTAAACAGTCTGGCAGAATCTCTACATCCAAAAATGACATAGCCACTTATGCCTGATAATGATGAGGAGCGGATTCTACTACTGTTCAAAAGCCTAGTAAAAAATAAAGCTTAAAATCTGTCTCTGAATGAAAATCGAGCCTGGCCTGAGCTGAGGTTGTAAACCTTGAGGACTGTGGTCTTTACCCTTCAGTTGTATATTAGTGTGAAGGGAAGGGCTGGCCAATTAATTGAAAATGAACCAAAATCGACATTCAGAACTTCTAATCCACATAATCATGTCTATATATCGATTATATCAATTATTTTTTAACTATTTTTAAAAATTCTGTTATGTCCCCATTGTGTGTTCATGTAAAGTCCCCTTTAAACCACACTACCAAGCTGTAGTCATGTGATTCTGCCCCTATCTGCTACATGGAAGCTCCCTAAATGCAGAGGCAGACCAAGCGACTCGAGCAGCTCGAACCAAACATAGACACAGTGTCTGTGGTTTGGACGTGCTGTGTTTTGACTATAATTAACACGACACTGAACAAAAAGGTGTCAAATGTAAACAGTGTTCAAAAAACGAGAGGAACAACATCCCAGCAACATCAGAATAAATATCCCAGCTTTAATACTGGAGCATATTTACAGTACATGCCTTGTCACTAATCCACGAGGGTCAAAAATACAAAAGCAAAATAATTGTTCATTAATCATAATCGTGGTAAAATGT
The DNA here is from genome assembly GCF_029633855.1 of Hoplias malabaricus. Classification (NCBI taxonomy): domain Eukaryota; kingdom Metazoa; phylum Chordata; class Actinopteri; order Characiformes; family Erythrinidae; genus Hoplias; species Hoplias malabaricus. Next base: position 22,851,181 of record NC_089803.1, on the reverse strand, counting down.
ACAATTAATTGTGGTATTGATATGTGCTCATATCACCCAGCACTATGCGATGGGATGTTTTAATTAAGCGCTTGCTGAGTTCAAGGGTTTACACCTTTGGATTAAACCCACCCATGATGGTGAACACACACACACACACAACAGTTGAGGTTCAGATGCCATGCTCAAAGTCACCCCAGCAGTGGATGTTGAGGGAGGAGACATCACTGTTCCTTCACTCCCATGGCCTTAATTTTCCTGCCTGTTAGAAGGAACAAATCTGTTCACAAGCATGTTTTTCTAACCTGTAGGCTACAACTGCCTCAGCATTGAAAGAAATTATGTTTTCATGCATCCAGCATAATTAAAAATTACATAAAGTATTGATGAAAGTCATAGACTTCAATTGCAATTTATGAATTCAGGTGCATTAAGGGACACCCACTGTGGAACAGAACCAAATGCTGAATGAGCAGGAGTCCATACATAAGAACATCCTGCAGACTGTGGAGTCGTGGCTTTTGCACGTTGTGTGTTTGTGTTACAGGTCGCCAGTCACATGACCATGAGGGTGGGGCTGAGACCATAAAAGCTGCTGCAACATATAAGCCAGAGCAACCAGAGCTCACAGACTGAGATCTCCTTGGGCATATGTTTGCTTTTGGTTCTAGGCGATGTGCTCACTTTCTCATCTGTTAATGACCATGTCTGCGTTGTTCAAGCCCTTACTAGCCTCTGAGCAGTCCAACTGGTACGGTGAAGGTATCTCCTTCATTTTATACCACGTAGGTATTGGTGTATAGACAACTTATTATTTAGTTATTTATCTCTGAGGTATGTTGCTGGGGTTTGTATCGCTTATCAGGCCTGTAAATATAGTCAGGTTTAGAGAAATATGTTGTGTAACAGCAAATTAGACTATGTGCACAGCTACACCAACATTCGCACCCCCAAATCCATCTGTTTCTGTGTGTGAGAGTGGGTGAGTGAGAGTGTGAGAGAGAGACACAGAGAGAGAGACTGTGTGTGTGTGTGTGAGAGAGAGAGAGAGAGAGAGAGAGAGAGAGACTGTGTGTGTGTGTGTGAGAGAGAGAGAGAGAGAGAGAGAGAGAGACTGTGTGTGTGTGTGAGAGAGAGAGAGAGAGACAGAGAGAGAGAGAGAGAGACTGTGTGTGTGTGTGTGAGAGAGAGAGAGAGAGAGAGAGAGAGAGAGAGAGACTGTGTGAGAGAGAGAGACTGAGAGAGAGACACAGAGAGAGAGACTGTGTGTGTGTGTGAGAGAGAGAGAGAGAGAGAGAGAGAGAGAGACTGTGTGTGTGTGTGTGTGAGAGAGAGAGAGAGAGAGAGAGAGAGAGAGACTGTGTGTGTGTGTGAGAGAGAGAGAGAGAGAGAGAGAGACTGTGTGTGTGAGAGAGAGAGAGAGAGAGAGAGAGAGACTGTGTGTGTGTGAGAGAGAGAGAGAGAGAGAGAGAGAGAGACTGTGTGTGTGTGAGAGAGAGAGAGAGAGCGAGACTGTGTGTGTGTGTGTGTGTGTGTGAGAGAGAGAGAGAGCGAGAGAGAGAGAGAGACTGTGTGTGTGTGTGTGAGAGAGAGAGAGCGAGAGAGAGAGAGAGAGGGAGAGAGACTGTGTGTGTGTGTGTGTGAGAGAGAGAGAGCGAGAGAGAGAGAGAGAGAGAGAGAGAGAGAGAGGGAGAGAGACTGTGTGTGTGTGTGTGTGTGTGTGTGTGTGTGAGAGAGAGAGAGAGAGAGAGACTGTGTGTGTGTGTGTGAGAGAGAGAGAGAGAGAAAGAAAGAGAGAGAGAGAGAGAGAGAGAGAGAGAGAGAGAGAGAGAGAGAGAGAGAGATAAACCCCGTTTGGGATTTACTTGTGATGCCTTGTTGCCCGCTCATGTCATCTCTCGTTTGATCGATTTTGAGGAACGAGGCTCAGTTTCTGTCCAGAAATCACCGTAGAGACACTGTGGACAGGGACAGGTGGCACAGGCTAAAGGTTACAAAGGTCAAATAGCACAGCTGCTATGGCAACCAGTGCTCTCTCTCTCTCTCTCTCTCTCTCTCTCTCTCTTGATCTGTCTGACCTTCATGCATCCTCATTCTCTCTCTCGCTCTCTGTCTCTCTCACTGCCAGTCTGATGCCAACCTGCTGTTGCTCTGGAGTGCAGCCATGCCAAATGGCCCTTATTTCCGGTCCGCTATTCCCAGTTAAACACACACACACACACACACACAGTTCATATATAACTTTCTGGCATTTCCATGTAAAATAGAGTTTAAATTCTGTTATGTTTTTTTGTAGCTAAATGCCCTCGGAGTCTCATAGAAATGTTACAATTTCAAATGTAAAACTGTCCCCGAAGAATAGAGGCTGCCACCACATATAAAAGAGGTGGGCGTTTCCTAAGAATACTATTGGTTTTATAAGAAATGCTGCTGGCCATCAAATTCTGGCACTGATTGTACATAGTCAGTTATGGTGTGGGTGCTATATTTCTGTTCAGAGAGACATATAGAGAAATTTGGAAGGAATAGCTGGTTTATCATTATCCGTTTTAAGCCTCGCGTAGACACAAGCCTGTGTCCTGTGCTTTCCTGTGTTTTCCTCTTGTATTGCCCCTGGCACTGCCTTTTGTGGTGAGTTGCATCAGACAACACTGCAGTCAGCGTACAGCACAACAAGCACAAGACCAGCTGGTAATGATAATGAACAACAGCAGTGTCCGAGGGCTGCAGATGCAAGCATGAGTGTCTGAGACACATGTAAAGAGCAAACATGGACGCAAAGCAATATTCAGCACTGATTACACATCATCGCTGTCCAAAGAAAAACGTGTGTCTCCATTACTGTGGATTTATTACATCATTTGAACGCGTGATGAATGCAGCAGGTAGTGTCGCAGTCACACAGCTCATGGGACCTGGAGGTTGTGGGTTCGATTCCCGCTCCGGGTGACTGTCAGTGAGGAGTGTGGTGTGTTCTCTCTGTGTCTGCGTGGGTTTCCTCTGGCTGCTCCGGTTTCCTCCCACAGTCCAAAAACACACATTGGTAGGTGGATTGGCGACTCAAAAGTGTCCGAGTGTGTGAGTGAATGTGTCTGTGTTGCCCTGTGAAGGACTGGCGCCCCCTCCAGGGTGTATTCCCGCCTTGCGCCCAATGATTCCAGGTAGACTCTGGACCCACCGCGACCCTGGACTGGATAAGGGTTACAGATAATGAATGAAAGTAAGAAGGTTGTTTTTTCCTTTTTTGGAGAAACATGTTTTACTTTTTTCTTTCGTGCCCAGTATAACTTAATCCACATAATTGCTACAGTGTGGTGGGTTACACTTCTCACTACATCAAAAATGTCCTCCTAACTTTGCATTAGCTTACCATGGCAACCTTATTAAAATGTTAAGTCGCTCTGGAAAAGAATGTCTTTTAAATGTCATAAGAGCTCCAACCCACTGAAATCACAGGCTAATTAGATCCTATGGGTTATAATTAAAAGTGGCACCAATACAACATTATTTCTAAGGTTTACATAAGGTTAATGTGAACGCAAAACACAAATATGCTGTTGGAAATGGAAGAAGTGGTCTGAAGGCGGAGGAGTTTGAAGAAAGCAGAACCGAAATACAGAGATTTTGTCCCCAGGAGAGGTGTTCATTAATAAAATAAACACATAATTATAATTTCAGTTGGACCTGCTCACTTAGACCTGTTATTGACACTTGGTTCATGAGTTGGACACTGCTACAAACTTCAGCCACCTTACTTTATTACTTTCTTCTGTTTCAACCTGTTTTCAATCTCTTTTTCTCTTTCCCCGAGGCCTCACAAATAACACCTTCCAATACACTTCTATTATTACCTTCCGAGAGAGAGAGAGAGAGAGAGAGAGAGAGAGAGAGAGAGAGAGGTACTGTGTGTATCTTGTTTAACAGGGGCATGGCCTTGCTCTCTCTCTCTCTCTTTGCTGGATGGAGTGATTAGTGTCTGCCTGAGGATCAGAGAAAAACAAAAATCACCTGTAAATGTGTCCGGAAAATAAATCAGAATC
>NC_089803.1:22664662-22842162 GCF_029633855.1 Hoplias malabaricus | reverse complement strand
AGATTACCAGGGCAGAACTCTGGGCAAAATATCTGAGGAAAGATTTCCAGCCAGGACTCAAAGAGTGATAATCTACCAGCCCAGCAGGAACATACCTAACCCTGTCCTTTAGCTGTATATGTGTGTGTGTGTGTGTGTGTGTGTGTGTGTGTAAGAGGGAGATGGTTAGAGGTAGTCAGGTGTGAATTTGTATGGAGGTGTCAAGGTGTCCTTATGGAGAAGCATTGCTTACACAGGTATCAGTTACAGTGTGTTTGTGTGTTTGAGTGACATAAAATTATATATATATATATATTTATTCATTTCTTTTTTTGACAATTTAACCCATGCATAGTAAAGTTCTCATAAGACACTGAAATATTGCCTCTGTGTTTTAGCCAGCTGCTGTTCTACTGATGATATTTTACAGATCTAGAGCAGCCACCAGCTCCTTCCAACAAACACAGCCACAGCACCACAGATGGAGGCGCACACAGAGAAGTTTTCCTCCATCAGAAAAGTGAAAACTCATGTCCAACTCAGTTTGGAGAACACTTCTTTCAAACATTGGGATCAAGTGTTTGTGAGCACCTGTTCAATCAACATTTCGTCTGAAAAGAAGAATATTAATAGAGAGATTGTCCATAGAACTGAGAGGATAAAGTATTAAAACGATGAGAACATGAGTTAACTTAGGTACTGATGCTGAATGATCGGGTTTGGGTCCAAAGCACTACTTCACTGCCATTTTAAAGCAGCTAAATTCACCAATTATAAGTGGACTACCATCATTTCCACTCAGAAATGTTCCAACTTGGAAAAAAATTAAAACAGTTACTGCAGAAATTAACAACAAAGAAACTGGATCAGCAGATATCCATACTGTTGCCATATAGTGTTTGTTTGTATACAGAAACAAGGTTTATGAAGTAAAAAAAAACACAACAGATTCCTAAACTTAATCTGAAGAAACTGGTTGTGTTTCTTTAAGTAGAAACCCGTCATCACACATAAGGGATGGAGGCTGAGCTTGGGTGGAAATGGGGTGGTGACAATGACACAGCGAGGTCAAGGCAGGGCCATCGATATCAGCAATTAGGCTTTTTTTTATTCTTATGTTAAACAGTGAAGCGCATCAAGGCCTGGGAAGCCACTGTTAGAAAACCCAGTGCAGAGTAGGGCCAGCGTATTGTTCCTTTTCCAATGCTGGATGTGGAGAACCACAGGGACAATGACACCCCAGCTCAGGCTGCAGACAGTGTGTAGATGAGGAGCAGACGTCCTGCCAACCTTTGACATGATAGAAAGTAAAAGCCTCATGTCGTCATGAATTTGAGCACAGTAACAGATTCAGTTGCCTCAAGTTTTCAAGGTCTCAGAGAGAAGAATATTTTGTTTGAGAGAAAAATCAGTTTATAAATGTAGATTTTGTTACTATACCAATAGAATAGTGTAAACATAAATATGCTTATAACACAAATCATATATGTATGCCTTAAGACTGCAAATGGGTTAATCTGCAGATCCACTTATTTCCAGGTAGGTTTAATGTTAAATTCTTACTGATTAAGACTAACATTTGAAATGCTTTATTTGTCAAAGTCCTTCTATAGACTTCAGTCTTAAAGCATTGAACCCAGTGTGACAAAAACACCCAACCCCATTAGCTGGGGGCTAACATCAAGAGGAATGAGCATGACTGGTTAAAACACTGCTATAAAACATAAATTTGTGTGTGTCATGCTCATGATGATAAGATAAGTCTTTTGATGGTGGTGTTAACAGATATTCTGAACAGTTCTGGGTAAAGTTAGCTGTGTTCAGAGTTCTCAGCTTAAGGCTTGATTACAAACTGTCCTCAGATACTCTCCTTAGACATAGTGGACTTTACGACAATGAAGAATGAGAGAGAGAAGAAAGGAAGGAAGGGAGGAAGGTAAGAAGGAAGGACGTAATGGGCATGTGTAAGCTAACAGTCAAAAATCTGGACACAGATTCACAGTTATAGAATACTGTGTTGTATTACCATACAACACAGTATTCTATAACTGTGTATTACCATACAACACAGTATTCTATAACTGTGTATTACCATACAACACAGTATTCTATAACTGTGTATTACCATACAACACAGTATTCTATAACTGTGTATTACCATACAACACCGTATTCTATAACTGTGTATTACCATACAACACAGTATTCTATAACTGTGTATTACCATACAACACAGTATTCTATAACTGTGTATTACCATACAACACAGTACTCTATAACTGTGTATTACCATACAACACAGTATTCTATTACTGTGTATTACCATACAACACAGTACTCTATAACTGTGAATTACCATACAACACAGTATTCTATAACTGTGTATTACCATACAACACAGTACTCTATAACTGTGTATTACCATACAACACAGTATTCTATTACTGTGTATTACCATACAACACAGTATTCTATAACTGTGTATTACCATACAACACAGTATTCTATAACTGTGTATTACCATACAACACAGTATTCTATAACTGTGTATTACCATACAACACAGTACTCTGTAACTGTGTATTACCATACAACACAGTATTCTATTACTGTGTATTACCATACAACACAGTATTCTATAACTGTGTATTACCATACAACACAGTATTCTATAACTGTGTATTACCATACAACACAGTATTCTATAACTGTGTATTACCATACAACACAGTATTCTATTACTGTGTATTACCATACAACACAGTACTCTATAACTGTGTATTACCATACAACACAGTATTCTATTACTGTGTATTACCATACAACACAGTATTCTATAACTGTGTATTACCATACAACACAGTATTCTATAACTGTGTATTACCATACAACACAGTATTCTATAACTGTGTATTACCATACAACACAGTATTCTATAACTGTGTATTACCATACAACACAGTACTCTATAACTGTGTATTACCATACAACACAGTATTCTATTACTGTGTATTACCATACAACACAGTACTCTATAACTGTGTATTACCATACAACACAGTATTCTATAACTGTGTATTACCATACAACACAGTATTCTATATCTGTGTATTACCATACAACACCGTATTCTATAACTGTGTATTACCATACAACACCGTATTCTATAACTGTGTATTACCATACAACACAGTATTCTATAACTGTGTATTACCATACAACACAGTACTCTATAACTGTGTAGTACCATACAACACAGTACTCTATAACTGTGTATTACCATACAACACAGTATTCTATAACTGTGTATTACCACACAACACAGTATTCTATAACTGTGTATTACCATACAACACAGTATTCTATAACTGTGTATTACCATACAACACAGTATTCTATAACTGTGTATTACCACACAACACAGTATTCTATAACTGTGAGCCTGTGTCCAGATTTTAGACTGTTAGCTTTAAGCTATTAGCAGCTTGCAGTATGCAATGCATTATACACATACAGCTATAGAGCAGCCATGAATGTTTTAGGTTTGAGGCAGCGAAGGAACAGTCTCCTCCCTCAATATTCACTGCTTTGGTGTTGTTGAGAACAGTAGTATGTAAAGGAGGCAGAGTACTAAGTTAGTAAATGTTAGCTGCAGAGGCAATGCATGCGATTTCGTAGCAACCACTGCTAGGCAAAATGGTAGTTATTAGGAAAACAATCACAATATCAAAAACAGCATATACAACCAATAAACAGTAAACCCATGATATTTCCTCCTTGTATCTACACTCATTTTCCAGTTTATCAGCACAACCTACCACACAGTTGCACTCTGTACTTCTACAATTACTCCATCTGTTGCTCTGCATAAATTGTTAGCCACCTTTCACCTTGTTCTTCAACAGTCAGGACCCCCACAGAGCAGGTATGATTTGGATGGTGGCAGTGACCGCAATGACACTGATGCATTGGTGGTGTTTTAATAAGTGTTGCACAGGTACGAGTGGATCAGACCGAGCGGTACTGTATGTTACTCTAGAAATGCTAACTGCTTTTTTATGGCCAGTGGAGGTGATTAACTGGACATTAAGTGTAGAATCAAAGAAACCTGTCTGTCTGTCTGAAACAAACCTGAGAACAGAGCTACAACCCCGAGAACAAGGCTTCAAGCCTGAGAATAAAGCTACGAGCCCAAGAAAAGAGCTACAACCCCAAAAATCAGTGCTACAACCCAGAGAACAGAGCTACAACCCAGAGAACAGAGCTTCAACCCCGAGAACAGAGCTACAACCCAGAGAACAGAGCTACAACCCCAAGAACAGAGCTACAACCCAGAGAACAGAGCTACAACCCCGAGAACAGAGCTACAACCCAGAGAACAGAGCTACAACCCCGAGAACAGAGCTACAACCCCGAGAACAGAGCTACAACCCAGAGAACAGAGCTACAACCCCAAGAACAGAGCTACAACCCAGAGAACAGAGCTACAACCCAGAGAACAGAGCTACAACCCTAAGAACAGTGCTACAACCCTGAGAACAGAGCTACAACCCCAAGAACAAAGCTACAACCCCAAGAAAGGAGCTACAACCCAGAGAACAGCTCTACAATCCCGAGAACAGAGCTACAACTCTGAGAACAAAGCTACAACCCCGAGAAGAGAGCTACAACTCTGAGAATAAAGCTACAACCCCAAGAAGAGAGCTACAACTCTGAGAACAAAGCTACAACCCCGAGAAGAGAGGTACAAACCCAAGAACAAAGCTTCAAGCCTGAGAGTTGTAGAGTCACAGAAAATGCTCCTGACCACTATTGGTGTCATGCCAAATTTGGCACCCTGGCTTGAGATGCATCCCCTAAAGGGAGCGCACACCCTTTTGCTCCAAGGAGAGATTAATACACTTTTTAAGCCACTAATATAAATGAGAATAATGTGTAAAATTTTGCATGTGCAAAAAAACATTTGCACAGAACAAAAACACCTTAGAACACCTTATAAATTAGTTGTTCTTTTTTATTCATACATCACCACAGTTTTAAAGAACCTCCAGGGCGTCTGCTCTCTGAAAAGGCCATTTTACTTTACTGTTCATTAAAATGAATGTGATGTTTTACATGTTTTTTTCCCATCAATATCACAGGCTTAAAACTTAGATTAACTTCTGCTTGGAGCCAAAGGCACTCCCTATAAGAGATGCTCCTCAAACCAGGTTGCTGAGTTTGGCACAACACTGCTAGTGGTTTTAGTTAATGCTGTTGCCTTCTCGTGTTTGCATTTCTATCCTCCCGCTCCTAGTTTAATATTGTTGTGTTCTCGGCTTTGGTTTGCTTGGTAGATGCTGTGATAAGATACAGCACAGAGAGAGAGAGAGAAAGAGAGAAGAAAAAGAATGGCTTTTTTTGTGTGTGTGAGCTCTTTTCTCCATAAGGACACCTTCTCATATTGGACTTGTAATTTCAAAAAACAAACTTAGTCTCCAGTACTTTCTCATTTTGTTTGTTTTCCCGTAGTGCTCCCAGGCACTAATTCAAACACTCAAACTTTCTCTCCTCCTTTCTCTCCCTTTCCTCTATTACACCCACACATGAAATAATTGGCATTCATTTCAAGACACTTTGATGTAAAAATAATTAAAGAGGTGTTCTCTTTTTTCGCCTCTCTGCCTGTAGGTAGAAAATTCCATAACTAAATAACTAAATTAAATAATTAATAAAACAACAAAAAACAAACAAACAAAACGTACTTTACACTCAGTTTACTTATAACATTAGCAAGTGTGAATGTGTGTGTGTGCATGTGTGTTTGATGGAGTGAGTGAGTGAGTGTGTGTGTGAGAGAGAAATATTGAGTTATATGTATGTAGAGTTAATATAAACACTACATAGCAACTTAAAACAAACGCGAAAAAACATTAAACCGCCCAAGTCTTGCATCTGCATTCACTGTCCATTTTATTAGCTCCACTTAACATATGGATACACTTTGTTCTTGTGCAATTAAACACTGTAGTCCATTTGTTTTTGTACATAATTTATTAGCCCTTTTTACACTGTTCATCGTGGCCAAGATCCCCACAGGGCCAACACTAAGTGGGTATTATGTAAGTGATGGATCATTCACAGCACCTCAGTGACATGGTCAATGGACATTAGACAGTGCCCTGGTGTAACTAATACAGTGACTGCTAAATTTATACTGATATAGATATAGAGATAAATGTAAAGTCTGAGAGACCAGGGGGTGGAGGGTGTGGTGGGGGGGAGTGGAGTGGAGACAGAGAGAGAGAGAGATTCCTCATTATTCTGTAGGTTTTACAAAAGTACTGTAAGTGATGCTCCCCCAGTGTGCAATATAATTATTATTCCACTTTTCATTATGGAATAAATGAATAAACTGTGTGAATGTGCATGTGAGTGTGTGTGTGTGTGTGTGTGTGTGTGTATATAAAGTCATTTGGGGTAAAGGGTGGAATGGGATTTTAACGGACATGTTCACTATTAATGGGAAACAAGCCCTTATGACAAGAGCAGAAAGAGAAAAAGAGTGGAAAATGTGATTCTCACTCCAGTGCCCTATGAGGCCGCACTATCTTACCCTTCTTATGAATATTCATAAGCTGCTGAAGTGCTATTGGCTATTAAAGTGTTTATTGAAAGCTGTAGGGTGGAGTTTTTTAGGAATGTTTAAAAACGATTATAGAATTGTGGAGTACATCCCTGGGGCCAAAGCTTCAAAGAGCGGAAGAGTACGTGAGACAGAAAGAGAGAGAGAGAGAGAGAGAGAGAGAGAGAGAGAGAGAGAGAAAGAAAGAGAGAGAGAGGTTTCTGTTAAGACAGAGCCATGTAGGCTGTCACACCAAAAATTTAAGGATGAATCACTCAAATAAATCCATCACAAATCATAGTGTGGGTTGTATGTGTGTGTATATATTACACACACTATATATATATATATATATATATATATATATATATATATATATAGTGTGTGTGTCTCTGTGTGTATAAACAGCAAAGGCAAAATTGAACTTCAAGCCCTGCCTAAGGTTGAAGGATGCCAGCTAGAAATCATTATGTCCCAGAAACATCCCTATTGTGAGGATGACAAGCACCAGCTAGCCCATTCCAAAGCCAATAACTGCTTAACTGAGAGAAAAAAAAAAAAAAAAAATCTAAAGTTGGCCTGTAATTCAAAATGTTCTTCCTCTTTAAAATGGCACAGGAGTTCAATGCTTGTGCCTCTCCATCATTTAAAGTGGATTGGAAAACTGGAATAAAGAGCTCTAAAATAAGAAGTCAGCTTTAGCCTCTCATCAGTGAGTAATGGCTACTAAACCAATCACACTAGGGATAGACGTACAGATTGAAAGATTGAAGACTGCAAAGTTAAAGTTAGTTTCGGAAAGTATTTAATATCACTTTCATGGGCAGCTGCTAGCATTCACATGTGGCCTATAGAAACTAGGCTAACCTCAGCTAGACATTCTCAGAATGAGGAAAAAACATTAGAGGAAAGTAATGCTGTGATTGTTTAAATTAAAACATTTGGGAGGGCGTAATTCCTCGGTGGCGGATTTAGGCATAGATGATATGGGCGATTGCCCAAGATGGCATCATGACAGGGAGGGCAATCACACATAGGGAGGGGGTTATATAGGGAGGCCCAGGGCATCACACAAACTACAACCGCCACTGTAATACCCTGTAGCCTTTTTTACAATTATTATTAATTAAACACAGTGCAGTCTTACTGTTCTGATATTACTAAAGACCTGCAAGTACTGCTGCTCACAGGTGCTGTTGCTATGGAAACATAAATACCTGAAGTCATTAGTACAAGCTAATTATTGACAATTATTACCGTTAGACCTTTGTGTTGAGATGAGCTGCTATGAATGATGTAACATTTCATTTTGCAAATAACATTTTCTTTGTGTGGGTTTACGGCTTCAACTTTCAGTAAACGCCCAACTGAGTATAGATATAGAACTATATGACTTCACAAAGGTGCACTTTTCCAATGTCTCAAAACACACACACTAAACTAAAACCCTTTTATCTTCTTAGTGCTACATTATGTCACATTCACAAGATAACACAACAAACCAGTCTCTCTCCCCTCACTTCACCTCCCCTCACCATCATCTAACACCATGGCAAATGTGATACAAATTCACTCAAGAACCTACAAATCAAATCTTGATAACTGAAGCGAAAGAACTAAACAGGTCTTTGCCACATTGTGCAGTGAGCACTCTAGCTGCAGCCCTAAAGACCCACTCTAGGTCACACACTGAGCAAAGTGGATATGGTGTAAAAAATAAAATAAAATAAAAAGCCTCATTCCTTCATTCATTCACTGTCTATAACCACTTATCCAATTCAGGGGAGCTGTGGGTACGGAGCCTACCCGGAATCACTGGGCGCAAGGCGGGAACTCACCCTGGAGGGGGCGCCAGTCTTTCGCAGGGCAACACACACTCACATATTCACTCACACCTACGGACACTTAAGTCGCCAGTCCACCTACCAATGTGTGTTTTTGGAAAGCGGAGAACCCGGAGGAAACCCACAAAGAAACAGAAAGAACACACCAAACTCCTCACAGACAGTCACCCGGAGGAAACCCACAAAGAAACAGAAAGAACACACCAAACTCCTCACAGACAGTCACCCGGAGGAAACCCACAAAGAAACAGAAAGAACACACCAAACTCCTCACAGACAGTCACCCGGAGCGGGGCTTGAACTCACAACTTCCAGGACCTTGAGGCTCTGAGACGAAAAAAGCCTTGACTTTTTCTAATTTACTAGCTAGCTAAAGAAATGGTGAAACAACTTACTTTAATGTTTGTTAAGTGTTTGTTTGTGGAAACAATTTCTACAAATTAACTAGTTATTTAAAATTATTATGCAAAATTACAAATTTAGTTAAATTGAATACTGCCCACTTTCACCAGGCGTTATGTAACTACTGTGGCTGGGAAATGACCTAGGGCTAACCTCAGCAGAGTCAGGTTACTCAAAAGTCAGGTTACTTGGCGACTCAAAAGTGTCCGTATGTGTGAGTGAGTGTGTGTTGCCCTATGAAGGACCGGCGCCCCCTCCAGTGTGTGTTCCCGCCTTGCGCCCAATGATTCCAGCACTTACAGATAATGAATGAATGATCCACAGAAGGGTCTTTGGCCCTGAAATTGTATCAGACCAGAAAGTAAACATTCCGTACAAAAACAGCGCACACACAAATAATTACCAAGGATTGGTTTTATCAACACAGCTGGTTCATATGATGCAATATCAATATGAATATATCAAATGTTGATTAGAATTAGAATTACCACTGTACTTTTTGGCCACTGTGCTTACACACAGATGAATTCGTTCTCTGCATATAACCTTTACGCAAGCACTAATGAACAATAGTGGGCAGTGAGCACACATGCCCGGAGCGTAGGGCAGCCCTAGCATTTGGGGGTTAGATCCCTTGCTCAAGGGCTGGTCATAACCTGCTGGCACTGGGGATCGAACTGGCAAATGTCCGGTTACAAGCCCAGTTCCCTAAACACCAGGCCACAGTTGCCCCTTGTGATTATACATTCATATAATAAAATGGACTACAGCAATACATGAGAAGGAGTTGAGGAGATTGAATCGATTCATAAGTCTGCAGGAATTAAGGAACGTTTGATTCTGTAGTTTTACAAATCTTGGGAATAAGCTGTTTCACACAGAGTTGATTATTAACAGTCTCTGGCTTTGGGAGCTTTAACCATAAATTATGCCACCAGAGACCTTATGCCATAACCAGAGCATGGGGTTCTTTTTTATGAATCCCCTTTCCACACTAAAAATGTTATCTCAGTGCTGGATGTGAGGCTATTATCTTTGGAGGAGTCCTGACCAAATTTCTGAAGATTAAAAATCCCCAAAGTCAAAATTCTTATGAGAGAAATTAAACCATATTCATATGGTGCTATAAACGTATAATAATTTGCCATAGAGCTGTGAATTCAAACACTACCTTTTTCCGAACTGCTGCTGACCCGATGTCGGTGAACAGCTGTAGCACTTGGTGGAGAACTTTAAATCCTCAAATCTGTTGTGGCAGGTAAAAGTTGCCTGCACTGGCCAGCATTATGTTGTTTGATGTGGGGAGACTCAGGGTATGTGAGCAGAGATTAAGGAAGCTGAAGCACTGGCATCCGAATTTTGCTGAAGCCGTGTATTCTCTTTTAGATGTGCCCAATCCAGAGGAGAGCTATACTGGAATTTCAGCTTGAGATCCCACCCTATGTCCAATCACATTACAGTCCCAACCCACCAGGTTGCCAGGTCCACAAACATAGTGTCTTAGAGATATGAAGTGAACAACTGAACAGGGATAATGCTAGATTTTCCCGTACCCAAAAAGCCTCCAGTGTCTAAAAAGCCTCAGTGTAAAAATGTCCATGACCAGAGATGGCTTAAAACGAGAGGAAACACTGGCCAAGTTTTTGAAAGATATAGGCAGCTTAGAACAGCAAAATTACCAAGATCCAGAGTTGGCTAATTGTCTCCTAAACGGTAACAGCATGCCATGCCTAAGAAAGTATAGAAGTACATTCACCTGTGTGTAGTTTAAAGGAGTTAATGCCATAGTTTGTGTGGTTTTTATAAAGAAAGTGCAGGACAGAAAAGATTGAAATGTGTAAGGACTGTGTTTTGTGGATATTATAAGAGTAACAACATGAATTAAATGTGTAAATACCATAGTTTGTGTGCTTTACAGAAATTAAGGCAGATTAATGTGTTTCACAAATTTAAGTGTGATGTTATTAATAACAAATTTACAATGATTAATTTATGTTATTGTGATATTGAACAGAGCTGTAATAGGGAGAACAGAGCCTCTCTGCCACTACGGTGGGTCCTCTGATGGTTTACTGGACTAAGCAACTTCTGAATCATGGGACGGAGGGCACTCGCGAGAAATGCATAATGCTTTATGGCACAAATCTCAGGGGTGGTTACCTAGTTACAAGAAGATTCTAGCTCGATATTCCTGGTACTGACACTACGGCAGAAACACCAAAGAGGTGAAAGAGAGGGCGAGCAAGTGAGAGAGCAAGAGAGAGGCCATACAAGAGTTAATACAGGACTGAATTTACACAGATTGTGCAGAAACATGAGGACATGTTGGAGTTGGAGCGTTAAGTAACTTGCATAGTAACCGTTGCTGTGTTAGGGTTAAGTCTTGACTAAAATGTTACAATCAGGATCTTGAGTGTTACTATGCAGTGAGCCAGGGTTTGTGGCTGCTAACTTTAGCTAGACTAGCGCACTTTGACGCATTAGACATCGATTCAGGTAATAAGTGTTTTATTGCTGTGTGTTGCTGTGTGGACAAAATGGCTAGAGATACACTTTGTATCGGTGGAACCTAAGCTTTTTTGAGGACAATGTGTAAGAATCAGGTTTTTGAGAGTTACTAATGAATGAGTGCAAGTGGTAGCGCCTAGGTTAGCTCACTTTTTAGTGCTGGATACTGACACTGGTAATAAGTGATTTGTCTCTTGCTGTGGTTAGAGTACCACCAAAATTACACTTTACGGTTGTAATAACACGGTACAGTGTAGATTATGAGCGATATATGGGTTTTATCAAGTAGTCAACATCATTTTATTCGATTACACACATTCTTTTATTTTGAAGAAGCTATATAAATCAATTCACACAATGGCTTCATCTACCCACCTCATGGCTTTCACAGGCCACAGCTAAACGTAACTGGAGTGCCAACATTCATTTACTGTAGCCACATTTAAAACCACATCTCCCAGAATGCTATGTGACTCTAAACCTCTGTCAGGATGAGCTGGTCCTTTCACCACAAGCAATCAGAGGAAAGTAAAGTTCCCATTAGCGGGAGCCAGCAGTGCCATGTCTCATCGAGGGAGTGATGAAATCCCAAACGCTCACAGAGGGAAATTACAGGTCAGGCTAATAAAACAGGAGGAAAGATGAGAGTTAGGGCTTTTGGCTAATTAAGGGAGAAATGCTGTATTTAACAAGCTTTTGGAGATGGAGAGGTCAGCAGTGATGTGTGATGTGTCTCTGCCGGAGCAAAAGAAACTAAGGCCTTGGGTTGTGTGTGTGTGTGTGTGTGTGTGTGTGTGTTGGGGGGGGAGGGGGGGTAGAGTGAGAAGCATAGATGAAAAACGAACAAGAGAGATAGAGAAAATGATCATGATAAAGAAAAGTAGAAAGAGAGACAGAGAGAGGGGGAGAGAGAGAGATGTGGTGTATGACTCACTGAATTCTTACATCAACAAAAGTGCACATTTTCTTTTGAAAAGATAATGGTCCCTTTTGCTCAGCCTTGTGTACGTTTCAGATCTGCAATTACAGCAAGTCATGGGATCAGATGTCCTCTCTCTCTTTCAAACATGCTCACAGAACACACACTCACATGCGAAAACAACACCATCACTAATATCAGTGATTCACCGTGACCTTAAATAATCACTCGCCACACTGAACAAACAGCCTCTAATTAGCCTCCGTTTTCCATGTGACATCACATTCAAGGCTGTACTTTTTCTAAGATTCTCAGTTAGTTTATTAGTTAGTCTATTTCTCACTGTTCTGTTATCAGAATACAGCTGAATTCTCTTCTCTCGCTCTCTCTGTGTAAACTGAATCCATACATGGTTCTTTTAAAATGGATATTCACAGAACATCTGTGACTTTAAATAACCTATTTAAAATAGTTCTATATAGCACCATCATGTTCCACTGTCGTAACAAATAATAGAGCATGGCTAAAACTGCTGATTAATCCTGAGAAATGTCTGGGTGTGGAGCACTGGAAAGTTCTCCACAAGACACTGTCCTCTAAGGTTTTAATGCATTCCTAAAACTAACTAAAGCCAAAGTGAAATTGAACCCGGGAAAAAAAAAACCTAAATTAAATGTAAAAACTAACTGCTATTTCAAAATTGTAATAACCCTGCTGTTCGTTTGTTTGTGTATGAGAGATAAGAGATCCAGAAGTGAAGGATCAAGAAGCCTTCAGTAGTGAACGGTGGAAGAAGTTGAACAGACGACTGAGTGTAGAAAACTCAAAGAACAGAGAGAGGAGTTAGAGAAAGAGTCATAAAATATGGCATGTTGTGTGTATTCCTGTCTGTCTCGATGTGTTTGATTGTGTGTGTGCGTGTGTGTGTAATCCTTTCTGGCGGGCAGCTTTAACTCTCTTAGCTTCACGCTGCCACTGCTGATTGAGCAGAAAAGGCTTGGAGCCCGACGGAAGGAGTTGGAAGAATCCAGAGTGCCCTCAGCCCGCGAAGGCAGATTAGTCATTTCTGATTATCAGTGTTGGCAAAGACCCCATCTCATTCCTCTCCTGCACTCTCTGTCCCTCTCTCTCTCTCTGTTCTATTTCTAAGCACCCTTCAAAGCAGTAAGTATAGAAGGTTTACTCATACAGATCATTTCATGTCAACGGGCATTGCCCAAAGTGTTGTACAAAGATGAGAAGATAAACAATAAAAGAATAGATAAAACAAAAATGAGGACAATACTCCAAAACTATATGATTAAGATATTAGGATGCATGGGACAGCGCTTCACACAGCGCAGAGTACATCGACAGCACTTACACATTCATTCAACCCAAGCACTACCTTTAGTGTGATAAGGAAAAGTGCAATATATCTTGTTTGGTTTAGTCTCAAGTGGTATAGGTACACCTTAAATGAGCATCTAAGTTGCAATTAGATTGACTGATGACAGCACTGAAACAAAGGCACAAACGCCAATAAGGAAGCAGTGAATCCAATGGTGGTCTAAGGGTGGTCGTTTTAAAAGGCAGCTGCATCAATGCAGTTGCCGTCCCCATGCTTTATCACTGTAACCCACTAGCCCTGTCTCGCTGTGGACTGTACTGACCTTTCCCTATTCACACAGTGTCAAGGTTACTGGTCGATTGCCTTTGATCATCCACAGCCCAACTCAGGAAATTAATATTTCTCATATCACTACGCTGTGTCCATAACTTATTTATGCACCGGTCCTGGATTATACAGAACACAAAAGTTTCTGGAGTGCTCGAACTCTTAAACTGACCATTTAAGTGTCAATTACACTGAATTCTATAATAACCAAGAGCTAACAATTACATACATGAAGCATTCTGATCAGAAACACAATCAAACACAACATGCTTCAAGATTTACAGATTCTGGCACATACCCCATAGAGTTTTCTGCATGTGCCCGAGTGTCTTACCTTCACATCACCAACTGACCGCTGAGACTGGACACTACCTACAACTCTTCATTCTTCACCTGCTTCAGACTGTTCTCCTTTAACACCACTCTTAAACCACTGTACACTCATTCTAACTCAACAATTCTGCATTAACAACAGTCTCTGTTTATAAACTGCCATTCGTCTGTTTGCCTTCTGGTTCTACTTTGATGTCAACGTGAGGAGAATGGGCTCCACGTTTGTTATCTCAGTTCTCCTCAAGGATTCTTCCTTGTGCTCTGAGTGAGCTATTCCTTGTTAGGACTCAGCATCCTGTAAAGCTGCTTTGTGACATCATCGGTTGAACTGAATTGAATCATGGGGCGGTACGGTGGCTCCAGGGTTCTGGTGGGTTGGAACCCTGCTTGGTGTGTTCTTCCTATGTCTGAGTGGGTTTCCACTGGATAATCATTGAAATTGCCTCCCACAACCTAAAAACACATAGGTTGGCTATAATTGGCTATTCATTGGTGTGTTCATAGGTTTGAGTCTGTGGTGCCTTGCAATGGACTCTTGCCCTGTCTTGGGTGTGTTCCTGCCTTGCTCCCAGTGATTCATAAATACTGTATTAATGTACTGTTTAACTGTGCAGCTGATTGGCTGACGTGAATGTCTGTTAAAACTGATGGAGGCCACAGGACTAGCTCTAGCAATACTCTAGCTCTGGATTATAAATGGCCGTTGTTGTTGTTGTTTTTTTTTTTAAGCCTGTTTCATAGACACATCTAACAAAGCCTAAATAAAAATAGCAATTTACTTCATTATGGCTTTGGCTAATAACTTGCTGCTATACTTTATTAGTTGCATAACAAGCCTATTGGCATCCTGCCCCTGAATGGACAAAAAACACCTGAAAAGCATCACTGCGGCTTGTTTTCATTACAAAAGAGGGCAAAAGCATGGAAACCCTTCAACAGAGAGAGTGAGATGTAGAGAGCCATTGCTATGAGGGCCTATGTCCTTATTCAAGAGTGACTGAGTTATTTCTGGCAGTAGAAGGAGTGGTTCTCCATCGCTCTTTTCAGGCTAAAGTGCTGCAATATGCACTCCCCATCTCTCTCACGCAGAAAAGTAGGTTTCCACTACCACTGCTCAGTCTCATGTTTAAAAAGAAAGAAAGAAAGAAAAAAAAAACTGGGCTCTCACTTGTTTTCACAGCTCTAGCATTGTGCTGGAGAAGAGGAGAGGGAGTTCTTGTCTTATGACGAACCACACTGGGAATTACTGCAGTGAAAACAGCTTTTTTTTTGTCGTTTTTTGTTTCATAGCTCCTCTCCATCCCTCCACCCCCCATTCCCCCTTCTTCCAGTCAGTCATCTCTAATTGGGACAGTGACTGCAGCATCCTGGCACAGACAACACAGTTTCCTTCCCAGTCTTTAATTGATAAAGAAAAGATCGGCGGCCCGGAGCCGTTCTGGCTCAGAACAACCAAGCTGCGCTGTCCATTCCCAGCAGGCTTTAGACTGCTCTCTCGGCTCAAGCGCAGCGGTGCAACCCACATGGCTATGACAACTGCCCAGCGGCCAGGCTGGCTGAAACCAGCGCAATACATCCTCCCTGGATCCTGCCTGAGTGAGCGGCCACCACGGTCACTTCTCTCATCTTCCTCTGGTGTAAGGCTTGAGTGGAGATGAATGGAGAATGGCTTGACTGCCCAATGTTATGAATTGCTTTGAATTCAAAGGAAAGCAGCCAAACAGAGCTCCTATCCAACAGATGGTGCTGTAGCACCGAGCCAGTGGGGGCTGTGGATTTTTCAGAAGTCTCGAAAGACTAGGAGACCATTCTGCAGCAAAACAAAAATACACATGTTTTGTATTGAAGATATTTTGCACTCAGAACAGTGTGCAGCATAAAAGATTTCTAAAGTGGAGAAAATCACACACTTGATGTTGGTGATTTTTCTTTCTTTTCTTTCTTTGCATTACTGTAGTGAGGGACCATAGGTTCTCTCACATGGAATAACAAAAATAACGGGTTTCAGCTATGAGCAGGCACTCAGGATCCTGAATCCCACTCTTTTCTAGTGATATAACAAAAGCTAAAGCAGGCTGGACCTGTTTTTGATTTTACGCACATAAAAGAAGCGAAAAATGCGGTTTCAAGGTAAGACACCCCCTTTTCCACAGGTAACAAAGTTTCCTGAGTTTAAAAAAAAACATCTGTGATAAACTTTGGTCAAAACACCACAGTGCCGATCTCCCTCTGTCTAAACAGCTCTCTTCAGAATAGCCTCTGAATTGAGATACTGTACCTTTAAATGATAACGAGCCACAGTTCACCCCACTGCCAAGTACACAGCAGCAAGTAGAGAGCAAGTCAAAGCTAGTGTTTTTACTAGTTGTATTTGCTTCTCTTATTTCTCCACTCAGGTCGCTTAACTCCAAGTAGTGCTCTCATAATTTCCATCATTAAGAATCAAGGTATTCAAAAGAGAGACTGATCTATGGGTTGGTAGATCAGGGTAGACAAAAGTCATTGAAAACTGAGTTTTTCATAATATGTCCCCTTTACAGTGCAGATATCACAGTCAGAGCTAGGAGAATATTTCACTACAAATGGGTAGCTGACTTGAAATCATAAAGTGGGTACCTTAACATCTGAGGCTATAAATTATAACCACTAAAAAGTCTTTTCCTGGTGCTCAGCCAATAGCCTCTCCTTTATAACATACAGGGCTTTCTTTGACTCTTCCCCTGTAGGGCTTTATCATTTCTAATGCACTTGACTGTCTTGTATAGTTGTAGGTGACTGCTTATTTATTCATGAGCATTCTTATCCCTTTATTCCAGGAACTGGAAGAGCATGTCAGTTAACACTTTGCACTGGAAAACCTGCTACACGATGATTTCCCTCAGTAACCAAAATATTTTCTGCTTTGCAGCTTGAGCTGGCAGAGGTGTCCATATTATTCTTAATGGCTTTTTCTGAGCCATTGGCTAACTGGGAAAAAAAAATGGAAATGACATCCCCACCTCCAGCTGAAACGCTCCACTCAGCTCATGTCTGAGGGGTTGTATTGCTGCCTTTTAACCTGCACTCAGACTTTGATCTATTATTGTTTCAAATTGTTTTAAATGCTTGGAAGCCCAGAGAAATAATCCTGTAATGCATTGCCAGACTGACTCTGTGCTTTACACACTTAGTCTGAAGACTGTTCTTGACCTTTTCACTTCTTGTCAGGTTATTTCTGGTGGTATTATTTCTATTAAATGTGACTTTCTTTAAAGGGCGCAGATTGTGGCAAACCCATTTTTTCCTTACTTTTTGTAAATTAAAGTATTTGATGTGTGTAAACATGGTTTCAATATGTACCATTCACTCCCAAATCCATATACAAAAACTAAGCTGCAAAACCTACCTGTATTTTACTTGTTCTTGTGACATGACAAAATAGATCAAATTAACATATATCCACCCCTTTAACCAATATAGGATTGGGCCCACGCTTTATTCAGCCTGGCCTTTATTTCCAATGGGGAACAACACATTGCAGACAATCAGAATAAATGTAGTTTAGGTAATAAGTCTTTAAATGTAACAAACACTGCCTATTTAATCCTAATGATAAAATAGAAAAAAAATTAATCATGATTTTTAGTGTATAAACTTACATTAAAAGTACAAAAATTAAACCCCCGATAAAGAAAACTATGGCCACTAAATAATGCTTTTCTTTGTTGTCATTTCATTCCACATGAAGCTCTGTTTTACACACCAAGCTAAAGCTAGCCTGATGAACATTTGGTCTTGGCTGTCAAGATGAAATTCCTTGCCAAACGAAGGGTATGTTTCATCCTGATTCATTTAAGTGCCCATCACTAATGATCACAGCCCAATACTATGTGTATTATCCAACAAAGGATAGAGCACTGCTCTGAAAAATGCAAGCTTAGCCAACGGTTTTAGAGGACTCTTACACATGCTACTTGTTTTAATACGAAGAACTAGGCACATATTTTAACAAACTTTGAGTAATTACAGCATATGACTAAATGTTCCACTGGCAATTAAGATAAACAGCATTTAAAGAGCATTGGAGTGTTTCTGTGTAATTCTGAATTTGTTGCTAAGCTCTTGGCCAGAGCAGTGCATTGTTTTCCTGCTGGCAGCATGTATCAAGCACTGTGGTGCATATTAATGGGGAACCACTCTAAGTTTCAGAATCTTCAGGGCAGTAAATCTGAGCAGTAATTTAATCTTGGATCAGGAAAGCTAGTTGAAAATTATTCCATAAAACATGCTCAGGATCCTCCAAATGCTACTTAGTTCTGCCCTATTAGAGAGTGAAGAGTAGGTGGGAACAGAAGAATTAAGCTTTACAGGCCATAGATTATTACTGTTCTTTTCATGTTACTTTATTAATGTAGTCAATTTTTCTGTGGAAATACAGCTAGTTTATTTGTTTCAAGTCTTGTCTATACCATATATATGTCAGAAATGTAATGTTTATGAAATAGTATATTGTAATAAATATTTGTGTTTTCTATTGTTTATTTTTATCAAATGAAATCAACGTTAATTTGGCACATACACAGTGCATACATGTGATTGATCATGCAGAAGCTGAGCGTCCGGGCCAGCCGAGGCCAGCCCACTGCCCCATAGACCCCCAGAGACGCTGAGGGTCCAATGGGCGGGACAAAGCCCAGCATTTATCCAATGACTCGTCTCGTTTCGCTGCACTTCGCTGCTTCGCTATTGAACTCTGGGGACGCTCAACTGTTTAAATCTCTGTGAATCTGCGCGAATGATTGAGAGGAAAACCGTGTCTTTACCAGTGATAAGAAGCTGATTCTGAATAAAAGTTGAGCGCGTTGTAGTGCATATTTATTCAATGACATGTACACACAACAGTATATATTTGATCACTTATTTTTTGACATTTTAGTGGAAGCTGAGCTTCCCTTGCAGACTTAGAACAATCGCCATATATATATTAATTTTTTTTTAATTGTCTGCCCTGTGTCCTGGTAGAGGTGTATTTAGAAACTAGGACAATAAATATAACTTTGACGTTTGCTTTTGTATTTACTCATAATTAGATTAAACAATTACATCACTAGCAACATTTTATTGCATTAATATTATAGTGGGTATTGACAACTTTTAATGTGCATGTAACTTTTTAGTGAGTGCAAAGAAATGCTAATGTATGATTAATGAAACAAAACAAACCCTAAGAACTAAATTTAAACAAAAATCAAACAGGCTCAAACAAACAAGAAACAGAAAAGCAACACCGAAGAAGGAAGCTTACATTTCAAACAGAAAACCAGAACACCTGAGGAGTAATCAAGGGATATGAGTGCCAAGGGCACTGCTAAATTAACACGAGGACAAGGGCAGAACAGTAGCATGAAATGAGAACAAGTGTGACAGTGCATTTCTTCATGCAATTATTTTGATGTCACACCAAAACATCTCAAATCCTACTGCAGTAAATCAAATCCAAAACAATTTAGTTTTTGAGAGTTCACCTTTGAAGAGGTTCAATTAAGGTTCAGATGAACATAATTTGAATGCAACCAAATGTTGCATAAGATGCACTAAGACTGAGTTTGTAACCTTAAATTTCTACCCAACACTCTAAACTTAATCCATACACTAACATTGTTAATAATCAGCTGCATTTCACCAGTACATTTGTTAATTAATGTTCACTGAAATAAGCTGAAACTAGCAGAGATAGCGTTAAAAGTATGGATCCTAAACTTCTTCTTTTCTTAAAGTACACAATTTAATACCCAACGTTTTGTGTAATTTTCTTCCCAGTTTAATCATGGCCAATTCCACCCCACTGGATAGCACTCCCCCATCACAAACAATGCAA
Organism: Hoplias malabaricus; assembly: GCF_029633855.1. NCBI lineage: Eukaryota > Metazoa > Chordata > Actinopteri > Characiformes > Erythrinidae > Hoplias > Hoplias malabaricus. The sequence goes on along the minus strand of NC_089803.1, from coordinate 22,822,059 downwards.
CCAAAATTGTGGGGTGAAAGCAAGAACATGCTTCCTCTGAGAAATGTCAATCCAGCCCACTGCCTCATTTCAAACTGCCAGGAGAGCACCAACTGCGCAGATCTGTCACATTAACTGTCAGATGCCCACACTGGCTAGCGCTGCACACGGTATGATAAGTGGAGAAGGGAATATACCCCCCACACCCAGAGAACAAGGCCAATTGTGCTCTCCAGGAACACTTAATTCTAAACTTTTAATCCATGATTAGTCTGAAAGTTCAAGAAAGCATTTTATAACGGATTGATTCACTTTGGAAGTTCAAGCTGTTAATACAAACCTAAGATTACGAAATATATTCAGACTTATTTATCTTTTTGCACTAACTTAGCAGTAAGTTAAAGGAAAAATATTTATTATTACTTCCAACTGAACCATTGAACAAACAATGGTTTTGCAACATTAAAAACAATTTCAAACATATACAACAGTGGAAATAAAAAATCTTTGTTATAGAGAGGGGAAAAAATCACTATGTCACCGGAACACACAAGAAGCTGAATTTATCTTGATTACAGCAGCTGGTTATTGGTTGCTTAGCAACTTAGCGTGTAGCAACACAACTAGAAACATGTCAGGGGAAGTGCCCCTGACAGGAGATGAATAAATTTGTATAATTCATGCACACAAAGGCAGTTAAAACTCCTACAATCTTTAGCCTACCTGCTTTTCATGAACAACAAGGTGGAGGAAGTCATTACAAGAAACATTTGTTACTATACAAGCCGAGGGGTGGGTGTACAACTTTATGGATTTTGCAACTGAATGAAGTCCAGTGGGAGTGGGGAGCAGCTTTTTAATTAATTTTTAAAATTGATTCCAGCATTTCATACAAAATCATTCGGTGCCTATTAATCATCCTATACATGTTTAGAAAGATTCAGATGTGAAAAACTGTGATCTTTAAAGGACATTCTTTTGGCTTCCCCTGGAAGGTTAGAGCAAAGATTTTGACAATATGTGACAAAATGCTGAATGTATAGATGATAACAACACACCTACGGGTTAAACCCTTCTCCAGGAAAATATGGTGGGGGCGGGCTGCCAGATTGCCATTTGCTGTTGTTAATTAATCATATTTGGAAGAGCTCCGACATAACGGCCCTCAGCCAGTGTGTTCAGCGCTTCTGTAAGTAATGAAAACAAACCTGGAGGATCCCCCGACTCTCAAATGATCTCACCAGCATCTCTCAGCTCATACATACTGTATCAGTAGGTGCATGGATGGATGTGTGTGTGTGTGTGAGAGAGAGAGAGTGTGTGTCAGCTGACTGGGCTGTGTGCCTGAGTTAATAAACCACACACAAACACATTCATACAAACCCATGTCATCCCTTGACATGTTAAATAATGAAGCAGTGCACTCTGGGATTCTGCATATGTAATGACAGACATGGTGCACACTTAGCTGGAAAGACATTTTGGGATCAAAGGTCATGTGAGTACTGCATGGGTCCCTTGGGGTTAATTAGATTTGAGTGAAGAGCTCTGCTGAAAGTCATTGTGGTTCAGTCTGATATACGCCTATACTTCTACTTCCTGTCATGCTGGGACATGGGTGAACAAGGAAGCAGAAGCATGCACTGATGTGCGCAAACAGATTTAACAAGCACGAAACAACAGACTGGATACAAACTATAAACAAAGCAGGCCAGACTATAGCACTAAGAACACAGGTGATATGGACAACAGGAAAGACCTGCAAACCTAGACCAAACTGAGCTTACATAACAGAACGTAAAAGGGACGCACCTGTGAGCTGCACTCCTTTTCTGGTCCAGATTCAGATTTTCAGATTTTAATATTGGGTCGGATTTCATACACTCCATTTAATCTCCAGGACTTATATTATGTTCTTTTATTTTGTACAGATCTATAATGAAATATTACAAACATCCACCTCTTCTTCTGGAGAAAAGAATGCAATGTACTTTAGGGAACACAACTGTTGTACCTTTAAACGTATATTTACACTGTTGGTACCTTTAGTGACCAATAATGTACCTTTACCGTATCTTATTTTTCTGAGTATACTGTAGCCTTCAAAAGGTCCACTCCACAGTTCTTTTTGGGGTGTCTTTTTCCATTCTGACTCTTGGTTCCTCTCAGTGTTCCCTTCTCACATGCTTTAGAGTTTAAAAATTTGTTTTATACAAAATGTACTGTTATATAGAAGTCCCAGCAGTGCGATTTTCAAATGGAGCTGCCATTATAACAATTGCCTTCAATATTAAGAACAATGTTTAAAAACATTTTAAATAAATATGAATTTAGCTTCTTTTTAACAGTGTTAGATCAGAGGCGACCCAATTCTGTGTTGTGATGTCAGCCATTGCTAAAGAACCAAATGAAAAAGGTTCATGAAGATCATGAAAAACCACTGAAACAAACCTAGACTTGAAAGGATGAAGTCTATAAGCATCATGATGAAGAACCACTAAGTGGAACCAAGTGTCCAAAGACACATTTCTAATCAAACTTATTCTACAGCCAGCATTCACAATTAAAGCTAGAAACTCCTTGTGATTGTTACACAGCACAGTGTTGATGTCATACAGGACAGTGTTTGGTTGCCTCTGACTGGCCTGCCTCTGTCATAAAGAAGCTAGTGGTTATTTATCATAACCTTCATAGACCCCCACCTTTCAAGTACTGGTTCCTCTCAGCAGTTCTTCATGAGCTTCACAGACATTTTCTATTTGAGTCTTGGTTTCTCTCAGTCTTCTTCTTAATCATAGGAAGTTCTTCTGTCACTGTTACCCTCATTTTTCAAGATCTATATTTCTTTACAATGGACAATGGCTGTTGTAAAGAACAGTATATAAATACACTGAATTTATTAGAACTGAAACTGCTGAACTTAGAGCAGCCTGTGAAGGGGTTCCTTCTGTCAAATTGTTCTGTGCTCTCTCTGTTCTTCTGCCGGTCTCTCAGCCTTTTGAAACAGAAAATACATCTCACTAACTGCTTAAGCGCTGGCTGTCAGACGGAGATCCTATAGCAGCATTGATCCAGCATAACCCTTTGAAACACATGTTGCTTTTGTCTGAAATGAAGAGTTCATCCTTCTAAGCTATAATCATCCAGCATTTGCATACCTTTTCAAGTCCGTGTTCTCTTTGTGTGCGTTGACAAGAGTTTTTACACATTTGACATCTATAATTAGTCAGATAAGTGCACAAATCAGTCATTTTACTGAATTTGTATGTCTAACTTTGGCTAGAAAATGCAACAATGCTCATCAGAAAAGTGTTCTGGCAGCTGTAATCTGCTCTAAACCCAACGGTGCTGTGGCTGCGACTCCAAGGCAAAGCGAGAGATCGGGACAAGATAGTTTCAAGAAATCACTGATAAGGTGTTAGAACCCTGTCAGGGAGAACAAATGCAGTGCCTCAAGTGTTGCAGTGCTGGGACGCAGATAGCTGGATTAGGTCTTACTCTCTCTCAGGGCCTCTCTCTTTCTCTCTGTTCTCTTCCTCTCCTTCTTCAATGTCCTTTCTATTCTCAGGGCTACTTGTTTGCACATTAAGAGGAGGATTACAAATGTAACTCAATGCAACCCACAATGCAACTGAGATTAACATTCAATTTGCTTAGACTGTAGCTAATCACATAAAGTACACAGGATGGTCCACTAATTGCATTATACTTGTGAGGCACAGGGTTTAAGTGATGGAATTGTATATTGGAGCCTTCAACAAACACGTACCAATAAAATGCAAATTCAATTAGATACATGTTGTCCATCAAAAGACTCTACAAGTAAAATTCTACTCAATTTTTAAAAATAATATGAGACACAACAAAGCCAAAAGACAAAGGCCTAAGAATCATAGGAAAGCTCTGAATAATATAGTATTATTTTTTTAAGAAAACACACGTAAGCCTTAACAAGTCAGTATTTTGTAATTCACTTGCTACTGTTAACAACTAACAACTAATAGCCTGCTGATATGTAAGTTATCAGCTACTGGCTTGATAAGGATTAAGCTAAGGACATGGTAAACTGCTGTGGAGGAGATTGTTGGACAGAATACACAGCTAAAGCCCCTTTGGAATATGCTCATTTAACTTCTTATTGCTCAATAAAGTAGTAATGGGCATCCATTTCATTAGTAGCTTCTGGCTTGATAAGACTTAATAAGAACATTACACAGCTCATCCCAGCTATTGCTTAATAAAATAGTAATGCATAAACAGTTAATTGTCAGCTTCTGGCTTGATAAGCTCTAGTAAAAAAATTCATGAGTATAATAAATGTTCCCATATAGTAAAGTATTGCCCAGACTCAACTACATAGGTTGAGTTTCATTCAATCATTCATTCACATTGTGTGACCACTTCATCTTGTTGAGGGTTGCAGTTGGTCTGGAGCCTAACAGGAATCACTTAGCAATCTATGGGCACTTTCTTAGTGAATCACTTGCTAGCATTGTGTTTTTAGACTGAGGGAAACCCATACAGACAGGAAGAGCACAGCTTACAGGCTGTCATCTGGGGTGAGCAATAAACCCAACAAAACCCAGTACCCTAGAGGTGAATGTAGTCCAGTGTGCCACCTTAGGTAGAATTTCAAATATTAGCTGGCTGCTAGCTTATGGATGGTGTAAACTTTTTGTTTTGCTGTAAACTTCATGCAAATCATGGCTAGTTGCTCAAATGTTGTTGAACTTATAATTCTTTAAGCAAGGTCATCCTCAACCAGGCTTCATGACCCTTACAAAAATATGTTTATTAAAGCGAGCTATTAGCATACTTCTTTTAAACAAAACAGTAAGCGAGTATATTTTCATTTTACTTTTTATGTACTCATCAGTGATATATAAAACACAATTATACATAAAAATACTTGGCCTATATTGTACTTAATATTTTGATGGAGATATACTCAAGAAAAGTATAATCAAGAAGTCTTTCCTTTTACATAACCTATACTTGGCTTGAACTGAAGTTTGGAGTGGAATAGCTTACATGGGTGGAACTTTTAACTTTTATGTATACATTCTTATTAACCAACACAGAAACAGATAGATATCTGGCTAATTTTACTGACAATATTCTTCCTAGCTGTGAGAGTACTGCAACAGAATTGACTCATACTGACTGATATACTTCATTTCCACACACTGCGTCAATTTTTTCTCCTCACTTCTGCAGGAAAAAGAAAAAAAAGTGGTTTTGGAGGACTGTGCACAGTGAGTGTAACTACAACCTATGAAATCAGTCAATAGTTAGAGGTAGTCTGATTTTACGCAGTGTTTTAACAAGTTTAGTACGGTGTTTGCAGGAAATTTCAAGGAAAACAAATGCTAGCACTTAATTAGCTTCACTAATCACACTGGGAAGATATTTAATTTATATGTATTAATGCAATACAGTGATCCCTCGTTTTTCGCGGGGGATGCGTTCCAAGACCACCCGCGAAAAACGAATTTCCGTGAAGTAGAGGAAAGATTTTTTTTAATGTATTTAACGAGTATTTGGACTTTTAAAACCCTCCCTGTACTGTTAACAACCCACTTTTTGCATTAAACAATCGTTCTATAATGTTTTTCAGCTGGAACTACATGTGATATCCTACCAGTTTCTTTAATAGAGTAATTCCTAAGCTGTGATTTAGCGTAAGTAGATTTCACTCGGATGTGGACATGAACAGTACTTGTACTGTACGTAAGAAATACTTGTAAATTATACATTTTGTCACCTACAGGCCTAGTCTAATACATATAAATAATAATAAAACATGCTTTTTATTTACACACCATTAAAAAATGATATTTTTAGGCGATATAGCGGCCATAAACGTAAAGGATAATATTAGACCCCTTTTTGCTGTGTGTGAATATTTAGTTCGTACAGAGTAATCTTGTGGAAATAAGGCTTCTCCGATCAAAACAGAGGAGACACCTTCAAAACATTCATGGGTATTTAATATCCAAAACAATGTATATTGAAGCTAAATTATGTAGTCCCACTGAGATTCTTTTTCACAAAATGAAACCTGATGTGAATAAATTCACAGCTTTCTTGTTATTAAATTTTGAGAGTATTTTTTTTTATTTTAGTCAGAAAACCCTACTGCTAGTACACAAGGTGTAATCTTCATGTATTATTAATATGGAGGACTAGCAGTGTAAAATCCCGATTTTATTTAAATAAATGTCATAAAACATTTACATCAAACTTTGTATTTTGATTAAATGCTTTTATTATTAGGATTTCTTTACTTTTTTTTTCCATTTGTGAGTAAATTATAGGCTAAATTAACGCTTACATTGTTAAACGTACATACAGAGAAATACTCAAATTTTATAAATATTTTCTAATTGGTTGGTAATACATTTTCTGGTAAAAGGACATTTTATGTTTTCAAGTTGCAGGTGACCAATTTTGGGTAATGATTGAGCTCTGCTGCACTGAGATGGACCGCTCTTTAGGCTCTGTACTGGCGGAGTTGTATTATTTTATTACAAATAATATATATTTATTGTTAGTTTAATTGATGTATTCAAACCACAAAACAAATTCATTAGCATGGAGATTGTATTTATTTATTTATTTTTAATACTGTGGCCTGAATTGGCCTCTTAAATATTTGCATTTGTTTGTTTGTTTTATCCCTTGTTTAAGGATTTAAGGTTAAATTTTTGTTGAAATGGTTTGTGAGGGGTATTCAATATTTAGACTAAATATTCTAAATACAGACATCCTTCTGAACAGCAAAATATAATTTAAGAGCACCGGAAATGACAGCATCTAAATTGGCTGTGAATTTGAATCAACACCTCAGTACAAGTGTTTCTACAATAACTAAATACTCTGTAATACTAGTCTGTATAACAGAGGATTAGAGGACTATGTTATAGGATGGCATTTAAAAGATCCAACAAAATATGTAAATTCATAAACATTCACTGACCTACATCTTGTATAAATACTACAGGAGCTTAAAACATAGGAAAGAATATGTTTTTTCTTATGACATTTCTGAATGCATATATTCAGTGTACCATTAAATGTATACACATTTTTATAGTTCAATTTTGGATCTCTTTGTGAATGTGCATTCTGCAGGCAGAAGATGAAATTCACAGCCAAGTATCCATTGAAGAGACAACAGTGGGAACATACGTTATTAAACACCGAGATGTGGATAAACCAGACAATATCAGGATAGTACTCAATGGTCAAGTGGTGTTGCAGGAGTTAGCTACTGTTGCACTGACTGCTGCCATGTTGTTTGGCGTAATGTATGCATTGAACCAAACTACACTAAGTATACTTGGGAAATATACTTGAACTTTACTTAAGTTTACTTAATAAAATGAATTTTAAGTATACTTGGTTTTTTTTTGTAAGGGGAAACTTCTATTAATTGTTCATGACACTTTTTAGGATAAAATGACAGTCTTTAAAACACATGGTCCTAGTTGGAATAAGGCTTTATAGATGTTTATGTAGATTTATGTCTATTGTCACCAAAGGTTTATGAACCACAGTCAAGCATTATCACTACTATGTAACTCACCTTACTTCTCCTAAGTTTTGTGCTAATTTAAGCACATTTAGTGTTCATGAGGGAAAAACTGCTTGATGCAGCCCTCTTTGTGCTCTATACAACATCTGACATAACTGGTTTTGGGGAAATGTGTCCTAATTGTGTCTGGAGGTGGCCTATAAGACTTAGAAAACCTGAGCCTCATTCTGAGTGTCTTGCTCACTTACTCAGTTTCTCCCTCTCTGCAGTAAGGAGGTCAAGTGCTCCAATCATGCCTATGCAGAGACACTTTAGGTGGGACTGTGGTCTCTGAACCGGAAAGGTCAAAGGTCACCCCCTTCACCACTCAATATCAAGTGTCCCAATTACTGCTGGAGAGGGGCTCATGATCACCATGACAACCTGGCTCAAATTTGCGAGAGCGGTTTTACAAAAGAGAGAAGACATAACTGGGTTAGGAGACTGTGCTGTTAGCCAGGAGAGAGAATAGAACATGAACTGACTGTGGGCTTATTCCCACTAAAATCACCATATATTAGCAATAGAACAGGCAGGGAGTATCATATGCGTCATCATGAATGAGATTTAGCCACTGCTACAGATCATAAACCTCATGGTAATCAGGGTAACACTCAGCTGCAATTATTCATTGTTTCAATTTATATTTAAATTTTGGAACATTCTTCTGCCAAAAAATAGCAGTTCCCATGTTTTAGTGACTAATGCTCAGCATAGCAAAACATATACTGTTAAGGGATATAGCAGCATAGTGGAACACTTCATCCAATCACACAGAGTCATCAGAACTAACTGTTGCTTAAAATTTCATACATATATGAAGTTGCTCATTGTTTTATCACTGTAATACTTCCCACTGTGATTTTTCCTCAAACAGTTATAGACAGCAGAGACATCTCTGAATCCATCCACTGCCATTTTTAAATGCTGCTATGTCAAATCCACTGGACAGGAGGATAACACTAACCGCACAGATGTTATGGGAGATAACAGACATCCACCTAGCATCACACTGCATGAAGAGGAGTGGGTTGTTTGCCCTGACATCTGTACTGTCATACTTGACTGACATATTTCGCCCAAGCTGCAAATCATCGGTAAAATGACTGCAAAAAGATCTATATCCAATTGGCCAAAAACCCACAATTAGTAAACATGCTCAAAACGCTAATTGCTAATTGCTAATGCAAAATAATCCACTGTCAGCAGCCTCTCTAAACATTTTTCCCCATCAGCGACTGTTCTATGTTAACATTTTTCAGTTATATTTTATGTAGGATGATGCGTATCAGCTTGAATCAGTCCACACAGAACAAACGTATTTGTCATGTGCCTCTGTCTTTACAAAGAAAAAAAAAACCTTCTTTGCCAAAGTACAAGATGAAATATGTGCAGATATACAGATTCACACAGCATTAATGTAACCCAGGGCTCAGGCTGAAGTTAAAAGCAACTGGAATCTTTACTGACTCAGGAGCAGTTCCTCGAAATTACTGACCCTGCAGATTCTGACAGGGCTATTATCACCAAGATAAAGTACTTCTCACATTACCCCACCTGATCATGTAAAACTAATCCCATCTCAGGAGTGCTTAACACTGTAAATGATGGCTGCATATCTTTGGGTCAATAGATGCATGAAATTCAAATGTTCCCTCTACAGTATAAATAATAAAACACACTTAAAACATTCCTTTTTTAGGCCTATATTTAGCAAATATTTTAATGCGCATTATTATTTGTTATTCTTAATAACAATAATACATATAATAATAAATATACATATAATAATACATAAATAATACTGATAAACATTAATAAGTATTTGTATTTATTTATGTAGGTTGTATTCAGGTAGCTACTTCTTCCATCTTAATTTTGACACTATTACATTTATCTATGGTCCTCAGGAAGTCAGCACTTTACAGGAAGTGAGGCATGCAGACAGTAAGATGCTAATTGGTTTCTACATGCTTCAATTATATGTTTGTCAACTTACCCTCTTAGTTCTAGTGCAAAATTAAAGAAACAAAACTTCAGACATCAACATCCTGACGGACTGGATACATCTAGAAATTATGCAAATGAGCGTTGGGTTTTTTTGCTACTTAAAAAAAAAAAATCTTAATTAAGCAGTGTGTGTCTGGGTGAGTACGAAAGACATAGTTCGAATTCACTGCCAGTGCCCAGTGCCAGAATCAGTGTGCTCTCTGTGAGCTTTCATTTCTGAAATCTCACACTACATTTTGAATATCAAGCCATGTGAGAGAGAGAGAGAGAGAGAGAGAGAGAGAGAGAGAGAGAGAGAGAGATATGGCAAGATGCTGCTCTCGCAATACTTGTTGCATATCAAAGCAGCAGAGCGGACAAAACTAATATTCTCTAGGCAAATCTAATCCTCAGAACACACACACACACACACCTTAGTATTCCCAATCTGGTGATCACGCTGCCGTCTAGGGCATTCAACTGTTTGTAACAAAATGTATACCATGCAGCAACTGTTAAGTAATTATTAATATTATCTCTATATGTATTGTTTTATTTGTGTTAATATTTATTTTCAGATAATATATTTCTTTTTGCTTTACCATGCAACTGCAACTTCCTGTGCGACATGCCTCGCTGACAGACTTCACACGTTGCCAGAGGTAAACACAGAAATGAACAAAAAGAACTATTTCACATTTCTAAAATGAAATAATGATACACCAGCTTGCTCTTCTTAACAATAATGACATTTAACCAGGGTGGTTATATCGATTTCAACTTGCAGTAAAATCCTATTTTTTAAAATTATTTTTTAAACCTCTGACCATGCTCTGCTAGCAGTTTCTGCTGCTGCCCTGGTGTATCAGGCTAGCAAGTAAGGAGTACTCACAGGTATTCACTGATACGTATTCTTTATCCCTGTATAGAGACAACTTGCAGCTATTGAAATGATATGTTCCAGTACTGAAATTCACTGTCTGTGTGTGCAGTGAGAGAGAAAATAAAGTGAAAGAGAAAATAACCCAGAAATCCTTCTCTGAGCACTTCTTTAAGTGCACAGCATTCCAGTCACATCTGTCTCATAACCAACCCCACCCCCCCGCTCCATATGATCAAATGACACTATGGATACCACTTTGAAAAACACATGGATATAGTCTTTTTTGCTTTATTCAACAGTGATGACATGTTGAGTTGATGCTTTCAGTATAACTCACCATCCTCACTCCTCCATTTAGGCTGAGATGGATGTGGTTTAGAACCTGGCTCTCCATGTCTTCTGGGATGAATCTCTGACTCTGTGGAGCAAAGACAGCCATCAGATTCCATGGGAGAAAACACATACACCCCCCCCCCCCTCCAATCACATTCTGTTGTATTCTGACAACAGAACAGTAAGTCCATATACTGAAGAAAATAATTTAGATCTTTAAATTGACCTTGACTTTCAGACACCACTACACTACGAACAAACAGCTCCAGACTGGTCTTAGAACAGTTATGGCGTTATACTCCAGACAGAGTGGTACACATTTTTTAGGCAGAATAAGGGAGACAGAAAAGTAAATGTTGAAAATTATATGGGTCGGCTATGATATCTAAAATAAGTATGATAATATTTTAAGCTCCTCATTCTAATTTAGTTATGTATAATGTTAAGAGCTTTTATATCTGAAACACACAAATGCACTTTGATATTTGATATCAGGAATAAAAAAAAAGATGGTGCCGCTACTCTCTGTGTCCCTCTATAGCAGCAACGACGCTCTGCCCATGTATTTGTACATCTGTGCCAGGTAGCACTTCTCTTCGCACGCACACACACACACCACAGTCCTCTTCATTAGTCATATAAATAATGGCGGGCTTCCTTTACACCATTACATCTACCATGCTTTTTATATTCTAACATTCTCACTTTCATTTACTCTCTCTCTCTCTCTCTCTCTCTCTCTCTCTCTCTCTCTCTCTCTCTCTCTCTCTCTCTCTCTCTCTCTCTCTCTCTCTCTCTCTCTCTCTCTCTCTCCCTGCTGAGATTCAGTGAGTGTTGCTGGGATGTGCGCCAGATGCTATCCACTGCCAACCCAGTCCGCAGAGGAATAAAATAAATAAACAAATTACAATAAACCAGTAAAAACCTAAAATCATTTTTGCCAATATTCGTTCACTCTGATCTCCCCTGGGGATTTCTCTGTCTCCATCTGTGCGTGAGTGTGTGTGTGTCTGTGCGAGAGAGAGAGAGAGACAGCTGTCCCACTACTGAAAGACCAACCAAAACAATAAACATTACTGTTTACAACTTTATCTCTTTCTCTCGCTCTGTCTGTCTCATGCTCTGTCTGTCTCTCTCTGTAATGACTAGCAGGGCAGTTCTGGATTGATTTTGTGGTTAATTTCAGGTGTGGGCCTTGCACACTGTCTGTTTTTTGAGTGTCTCTCTTGCAAATTGATAGCCCTGCACAAAGAAAATCAATTTAACCCCAATGCACGCACACACACACATACACATCCCTACCTCTACCCTTCTCACACTACATTTAAATTGAGTGAGCAGACACATGGTGAGACTGTCAGTCTGTTTGTATCTCTCACATACATCCATACACACAGACACACACTCCACCCCCCCACCACACACACCTGTAGCACTTTTGCTATGCATTCACATATTTATATTGAGTTACCTGACAATGTGAAACAGTCTCCTCTCTCTCTCTCCTCTCTCTCTCTCTCCTCTCTCTCTCTCTCTCTCTCTCTCTCTCTCTCTCTCTCTCTCTCTCTCTCTCCAAAAACACACCACACACACAATCCTGCAGCTTAGTCAGTTTAAACCAGCTTCATCTGGGAATATTTAATATTCTGTATTAGTACGGGGAAAAGTCAAGTCACGTCACCTTTGAATAATTCTGTGAAACAGGCAGAGAGTTTGAAAGGGCAGGAGACTGGTGTGTGTTTCTGTTGTCTCAGGCTGTGTAATTATTTGTGTAAAATTCTGCTAGGTTCCTGGCTGCAGCTGATATACTGATACTGATTTTTATTTTTATTTTTAAATGAGTTTGCTTGATGCTGCATTTATTTACAGATATACAGCCAGATGGAAATTTCTGGGTGCTCCTGGTTAAATTGGAGGTTGTGGTAAGAAAGCGCAATGCCTGGCAGGAGAGTCCTAGTGTTTTGTAAGTGTAGCCCAACTAGGCATAACTCTGACATTGTGTTTTTGTATATTTCACTATTCCATCTCTATACGTGATTGTAAACACGGGTTTGGCAACTGTGGGTGTGTTTCTCTGCTTTCATTGGCTCCCCATGCTGTACTTATTACAGATACATTACACACACACACACACACACACCAGTGGGCAGGTTCGCAGAGCCAACTGACCTACCTACTCGGATAATGGGAGAAAACCAGAGCACCCAGAGGAGACCTATGCAGGCAAAAGACAACATGTACTACCACTGCGCTTACCATGATGTTAGCATGTTATCTCCCTTTTCAGCTTTGACATATTAACATAATTAAAATATCAATGATAATATATCAATACACAATAAATCAGTTATGGTCTCTATTATACTGCATGTGTTCTTTGAGGGGTAGAAAAAAACTAAGTAAAATAACTGTATGCAAAAATAATTCCAATTATGCAAATCATGCAGCTTAAAAGCACGACCAATATACTGTCCTGAGCCACACACACACACACACAAACAAATGCATACAAACAGATCTTACTGCACATTTTACCATCCAAGACCAAAGCTCTAAGCTTAAGCAGAACAATTCACATTTACATGGTGAGACCAAAACGCAACACCAGCATTCTCTCTCTCTCCCTCTCTGTGGGGTGTAATGCTGAGTGTGCAGTAGAGAGCAGCACAGAAGCAGCTGAGTGAGCGTGTGGCTCTTACTCTCTCCATTATGGCCCACAATATGCTCCGACTGTAGGTCACCTGGCAGTGCACACACACAGGGCAGCGGAGTCAGCGATTAGGCGGCGATCAGCTTAATACGAGAGAGCAGCTCCAGTTATTTAACCACCAGCCTCAGTGGAGCTCTCTCGCTCTCTCTCTCTTACTCTTTCACACAGAGTGTGTGCCCCTGCGGTGGACTCGGAGAGATAAGAAAAGAATAGACTCTATAATCCTGTCCTGTGATTCCTGCATTACAAACCACAACTCTACAAATCAGACTCTACAGCCTACACACATACACAGTCTATAGCGCCTGTGAATGCTAAACTCTGTTAGCACTCCACAGATGGGAGAGGTGCTAAAGGTAACTAAAGCATTATCGCCTGCTAATACTGATAAGCAACATCATTAACACATCTGAATTCCTACTACAAGTCCAGGTGCCTCTCTCCAGTATGTAGGAATGCTGGTATAAATGCATGATTCTATAGGAGGAGCTGTCAAATTTGGCCACACCATCGTGCCGTTCTGCAGAATGATGCCGTTAAATGGTGGTCATTTCTGTTCATGCCTAACTTGAAAGGTAACAGATTTTGGAAAGTCCAGTGAACATTTAAATATAGCTAATGGAAAAACAATAAAGCGTTCAAAACCAAAACAGAAAATTGTCCAGTTAAAACCTAATAAAGCAAAGCAAGGGGTCCCATTGGTTAGGACTTCAGGAGAAAGATAGTAGACCTTTACAGACCCCCATGAGCACAAGTGTCTGCTTAGCACAAACCTACTATGTTCATGATTTAAATCCAATACACTTTTTTTTAAAATAAAATTTAGAGAATGTTTCCTCATTATCTGCTAGCTCTCTGGTCTGTGCACTGGAGAAGAAAAAGGTCTCATGTTTGTATGTAGCCCTGGCTCTGTTAATGGGAAACAAACTGTCTCTGTCTGAACTGACTCGGGCCTTCTCTCACTGTGTCGCTGACTGAGCCACGGCTGAGAAACAGCATCAGGAGGCATATGGACAGTGGAGAGACCAGTGAACATTGTAAAGAAAGGAAAGATATGTGGATATTCTTCTATTCCTGCTCCATACGTGGGTAATATTGACTTGTTTTTGCGGTTTAATATGCATTACGTAAGGAAGTGACCCTAAATTCAGGAGAATACCAACTGCATGAATGTGAACACATTTAAAATGGTATAAAAGTAAACAGCTTGAGTTAAACACAGTGAATTAAAAAAATAGTAATAATAAAATAATAAAAAAACATCTTAGACAAGTTAAAGTTTATTCAAAAACAATCTAAAAATTTCCTCAAACAAATAATTCCACCTTAAAAGATGCACCAAGTTACATTACTTAAAGTGGAATTGATTGTAAATTTCAGAGCCCATCAACTTTGCATGAAATTAATCACATACACAAGTTATGTGAAACAGCTCAAGGTACAAATGGAATTTTGTGGTTCAAAGAGTGAATAAAAACGTTCAGATCATTACATTTCAACCAAAAAGAAGTTACAATCCGCTTCTTACTCAAAGGTACCATTCCACCACAATAGATTTAGAGCTTCTAAATGAACACAGATGGGAGGGGGGAATTTGTTTTGCTGTGAGAAATGTACTTCTCCAGAATCATTTACGTTGCCATCTATGATTGGTAAAATTAAGATAGAGGTGTGTTTCTTACCCTACATTTGTTTAAAAAACATCTCCATTCTTGCCCAGTGCTTGCTACCATAATAACCATGATACTAAAACAATGTCTCAGGCAGCAAAATAATACATTGTTACATCACAAATGTCTGAGTGGAATGACTCGAGGGATTAAACTCTCCGAATGTTTGGGTTCTGTCAGAATCAACCACAACCGTGAACAGTTCTGACTCTCTATGTTTATTTAGATAGTTGAGAATTTCTCATCACTGTACGATTTTATGTAGGGATAAGTTTAGGAACACAATAGAATTTGCCATTTCAATCTGTTCTCTGCATTACTTCAGTTCAGAGTGAACTGATCCTCTACTCAGCGCCTTGCTGAATCCTCACATTACGCTCCGCATTATCGTCTTGCCACCATTAACTGCTGTAACCGCTTGCCTCTTAATCTGGGGCTGTATTATCGTTCTGCAAGCGTGAGGCACACGCTAATCTCCGCTTCCTTCTCCTCTCGGCTCTTATCTCCAGGGGCCGTTTATTAGTGTGGGGACTGCGGCCCCTCAAAGGCTGAGGGGGAATAAATCGATGGGCGTTTGACTGCGGATAAAGCCTGTTTACTGCCTGGGGGAAAGTGGCCATTATATCATTAACTGGACACTGTGTTCTTGCACTGACCTTTAGAACAAGTTGAGATGGAAGGGGACACACACTGTGGCCTGGGCTTAATAACTGTGTTGATGGAGGAAAATGTAGAAACAGGAAGGTTTGTGAGAGCGTATTTTTAGAGTACATGCGTGTGTGTTTTGGTATATGCAGGAACAAATAAATGGGAAACAAGCAGGCAAATGTCAGGCTAGAGCTGACATTTTAATGGGTACATACTGCAGTCCGTATTAAACCACATATTGCTTCCGACAAGCTCAAGCATACAGGGAGGGCTAGAAAAAGAAGAATAGAATATCAACCCATGCGATATACAATTTACCAGTATAAAATATGGTGTTTTATATGGTGATATAAGGCAGAGGTATAGAAAATCTACAATTTTAGTCTGAAACTGTCCATAGGTGAGGATATGTGAGTATGTTTATGACTACATAAGTGTATGATACCCTGAGGTGGACTAGCGCACAGTTTGTTCCGGCGCATAATGATCCTGGATGGGTTCTAGCCCCTCTGCAGCCTTGAATAGGATAAAGAAGTTACAATATATTGACAAAGGTACTGGGACACATAGACATTACACCTACAGGAGATATTATGACATCCTATTCTAAATTCATAGGAATTCATAAAGCTGGTCCCCACTTTCCAGCTATTACGTCTTCTGGGAAGGCTTGCTACAAGATTTTGGAATGTATCTAAAGAAATATTTGCACTGATATTGGAAGAAAGGGCCTGGCTCCCAATCTCCATTTTAGGTCACCTGAAAGATGTTTTATTGGGTTCAGATCAGGTCACCAAACTCCCCCAAAAATACCTTTACGGACCTTGTTTTGTGTACTGGGGCACAGTCATGCTGGAATGCAAATGTTCCCACAAAATTAAAAGCATACTATTGTCCAAAAATGTCTCTGTATGCTGAAGCATTACGATTTTCCATGCACCCATAACAATTCAGCCATCAAAACCCATGCCAAGAATCTCCTGGCACAATTTTTTGTGCTGATATTAATGCCAGAGGTAATTTGGAAGTCTGCAATTATGGAGTCAGCACTCTGTAAGCCCACTCTGTAACTTCACGTGGTTTGCTACTTTGTGGCTGAGTTGCTGTGGTTCCTAAAAGTTTCTCCTTTTCAATACACACACAACTCAAATAAAAACTGTGTTATTTAAATTGTTTTATTGCTTCTGTCAGAAATGTTGTCCTCATTAAGATGTTAAAATTAAATAAATATAAGTAGAGATGCCATGTTCCAAAGTAGCGCTATACTTACATACATAGTGCTCATCACATAATAAATGTGAGTGCATAAACTGACCATTGTCCTATGGAGGGTGTAGGGAGATATTTGGGATTCGCCTTCAGCTTTGCTGTGACATGAAAACCTCTCTCACTTATCACTCAAACTTTCAGACATGGAGAACTACTTTATTAAACCTTAAGCCAAACCAGAGAAATAATTTAAGCAAATATTCCCAGTAAAGCATTACCCTCCAAGAATCTGTTCCACTCTCAGAGTGCAGGGACAGCAGGACTTAGAAAAAGGAATATGTGGCTTGTGTCTGTAATCTCTAAAACAAAACGTAAGTTAAATAACATGATTACTGAAGCTTGCATATGATCTATGGATGAATAACTTACTTCGATTCCAACAGAAAAGCAGAGAAAACAGATTAGAGACTGAGGTGCTAACAGTTTTCCATTAGATTCTATGATGAAAATGCTAATGTGGCTAACCAATTTTAACTTTTTCTCCTTATTATACTACACAGTGCGATCTTTTATCTGCCCTTCTCACTCAGCTAGACAGGAAGTGGGTTTCTGTGCTTCTGGACGCTGTACACTCTCTTCAGCACAGGGATAGGAGCTGTGTATGAGATAAATGTATCCATCTTACCCATTCGTTTACATTAGTGCTGCACTCTGAAACCAGACAATCTGTCCCCAATATGGCGCCCACAGTAAAAACTACGTCACTGCAACTCATTAATAAGGGAGGGACGAAATTTTAAAATCTTGTTGCAATGATGGCATTGCAAATTGCAAAACCAGGTTGTAATAATCAGATTATTGCCAGAGGGATTAAAATGCATTCTCTGTCTAAGACAAAGACCCTGCAGCGCCACTGCTTCAGCAATACAGTACAGGAATCAGAGTCCTCATTTAAATATCACAGAATACAGTTTCATTGCATAGCTCCTTTCAGCTCTTGTCCACTGCAAGAGTGTCCAAGCCCAGCCTAGTGTCAAGGTGTTTAATAGCTGAGGTCTCTTCACACATGCTGCTTTTTTAGAAGAAAAACTCTTGTTTTGTTTTTTTTACATCATTTGTTGACATCTGCCTGGAAAATCACAGAGATACGAATCCAAATGGGACCAGAAATTATTACATGAGTGCTGAGTTAGGAGAAAAATAGTAGGTAAGTCTGCTGGAAGACACTGACATGGCAAATCCTGACAGAAATATATACACAGAGGAGCACCCCATGTAAACTTGAAAGTCGATAAAGTTTCATGATGAATGAAAAAGTGAAAAAGGTTTTTGCAATATGTTTTAAAATTAAATTAAACAGTCATATAGACTGTTATTTATAGTACCTATATGCTTCATAAGCAGGACATCTTTCTAACATTAAACTTGGTAAACATTGACTAACACTGAACAAGCCAAAACAAAAAAGAGAATGTGACTTGGATTTAAAGTGATCTGGGTTTAACGCTAAAATGTAAATAAGGGCCAGTAGGAAGTGGTTTCTGGGGCTGGTGGTGGCCTGTGAGCTGCTTGTTGGTGACCTCTGGGCTACGACAGACACTAAGGCACAGAGCAGTTCACTAGTTTCCCTCTATGCTGTCTGTATGGATCCAGCCTTGATCTCTTACCCCCACAACAGATCAGAAAAGAAATGATTTTTTTATCCCTGTTGGGAACACTGCACTTATATCATCACAGACAGCAGATAATATCCAACTCTGTGTGTGTGTGTGTGTTTCTGTTTTAAATTTTTATATATACACTGGCAGAGGAGTTGCTTTGACCTGTTTACTTATATACAAGTCATTATATCTTTACCACCAAAAGAATATTTTGTTGTTGTCCACAGTAACTAAAAAAATACAATTTTACTTAGCTCTGGAAATTAAATATAGAAAAAACAAATACAATAAAAAGATATCTGTACAGTTGACGTAGCTTTTTGCCTGACCCATCAATGCAAGCATGACTCTAGAATCAATTATTAGGCCTAAGGGATGAATGAGCTGCTTAGGTATTGACAGAACAGCCAATCAGAGTTGCCCCGTCAATGATTATACACCAGCAACTGGCCATGAGTTTACTTTTCACCAATTACGTCTCTCTCTCTGCGACCGTTGATGAATTGAGTCCAAAGAGTGTTGAAAAAGGGAAAGGGCAGACACTTCAGAGCACAGGCAGGTCAGGAAGTTAATCCATTTCACTGCAAGGAACTCTGGGCAACTGCTCAATCTCTATCTTCTAATGACTGATTGTGGCTGTTCATCGGTAGCTGACACAAAAATTCAGGGGCACCACCGGGGATGTTATCGAACTGGGCCCCACCAGCCCAGGACACAACAATCTTGAAAATAGTGCTGGGCGATATGAGTGTAATTCAATATCACAATTAACTGTAAATTTTACCATGATTACGATTAATGAACGATTTTTTTGTTTTTGTATATTTTACCCTCACTGTTCAGTGACGAGGCTTGTGCTGTAAATATGCTCCAAAATTAAAGCTGGGATATTTTTTTCTAATGTCGCTGGGAGCTGGTTCCTCTCTTGTTTCTCAAGTTGCTTGGTCGGCCTCGTCATTTAGGTTGCTTCCATGTGGCAGACAGGGGCAGAATCATGTGACTACAGCTTGGTAGTGTGGTTTTAAAGGGACAGTACATGAACACACAGTGGGGATACAACAAAATAAAATTAATCGATATAGACAAGGTTCTGACTATAATATGAATATGTTATTCTGAATATTACATTATTGCATGATTACTGAATTGGCTCTGCAACTGGTGGTAGGGATCAACAGGGGGAGCCACGGGGCCCCCTGAAATATCTCAGAAGTAATATATAATATTATCATAGTTAATCTTGCATTTTGTTAGTTCTTTAAATATGGCAGACATCATTAAGTGAAATGTGTAACAGCAAATATGTAATCAAAATTCAATACTACGCCATGGCCAAGTTTGGAGGTTCTGGTCCTTCAATTGAAAGGAAATGTTGGGGAGGGCATATTGTGTCCAAAATAAATAAATAAATAAATAAATAAATAATTTTACAAATTTAAAATATTGTTTAATCTAGTATCTGTAGACCAAAATATGATTATCTATGGCTAAAGAGGCAGAGTCAGTGGTATTTAGAGTCTACAAAGGGGACTTTAGGCTAAATCAGTTTGCAAGCCACTGGATTAATGGGATGCTCTAGCTGAACAGTGTTTACGTTATGGGTTGTTCTTGAAAGAGTGTGCATGTGGCCAGTGATTAAAGTAACTTACAGCACTGTATAACTCATAATTCTGCCAACATATTCAAGACAAACAAAGCTGTAGTGAATTATTAAGCAAACACCTCTCCCATAAAGGTCTGACAACAGCATCATTAAAGTTTAAGGCTAGCTTGGCTATGTAGTTGTTAGTCCAATGACAATGAGGCATCAAATTAATTAAGCAGGCTGATCCCTCGATGTACTGAAAGCTATAACATGGGCAATCAGTCCCCTGCTAAAATGCCAACTGATACGTCATCTAACAAAACGCTCAGCTCTGTCTTCAGTTGCGAGTAGGAGCTGGTTCATTGGTTGGTGTAAAGGAGTTGAGGAGACAGGGCTGCTGCAGGTGTTGAGTCACTGTTTGTATAATTTCCATAGAACGTATATACCAAATATATAGGATGCTCTGGAGCACAAGAGACTAATTACACTGTGCCAAATTGCAAGTGCTGGATAGAGGTGCACAAAGTCCCACAGCATCCAGAAGCAAACCTCCAGCATCAGTATCAGACCTGTCACATTGTTTTAATTTAAACAAATCATCAGAGTAAATGTTAATATATTTAGACTAATGCCATCTTAGATAAGAAGAGGCTTTTACTTCACCAAAGAGGGACAAACTACTAGCCATACATTTATAATTATTCAAAAAAGGCATTGGTTAAGGACTTGTCTACAAATTTTGACCATATAGTGTGACTTCATTCAACGTCATTCTTTTTGTCATGTAGGGGAGGTGTTCTTATGGCAATTATGATTTAAAACGTCTCTGATGTCACCCCTCAAAGCTACTAATTCAGACACACTGTTAGAATCCTCTGAGTCTGCTCAAAGGAGGTTTTGTTTCTGGGATGCTGTCCCACCGCGTTGGCCATGTTTGTTTGGATGTCACAACACTTACTGTCAGTTTGTTCCTCTGATGTTTCTGCTCCACTGTAAAAGATCAACTGCTGCTCCTCTGTGGCTGCTGGCTAAAAGTGGAGTTGTTACTTTACGATTACTTCAGAAATGCGTGTTCCACTGTTCATATTTTTAGATGTTGCTGACATAGATTGCTTATGTAGATTGCATCGCTGTGTTCTCGTGACGGTGTCTCTTGAGACTGACGTCAGGTTCCTCTGGAGTAGAGTATCTAGGCCAAGCCTTTGTCCCAGCACTCCCTCACTTCACCACTAATCAAAGAATATATATATTCTCTTCATTACGGGGGCTCAAGCTGCACTTGTGATGGAATAAGTTTTCAGGAGTGCTCTTTAATTATGTATTATGTATTTTATGCTTTGGTTTTATTGTGTTTTTTTTATTATTTACTTTTTATACTTTTCCAATGTTTGCGTCCTTTCTCAAATCCTGTTCTCCCTGTTTACACGCCTGTAAAAATGCTCCTTCTTTTTCATTCTGTTCCTACATTCCCTCTTGTATTTCTCTTTCATGTCTTTGTTTCATGCTATATGTCATGGCGCTTCGTTTGATTGCGCCTCCAGATTGATTGTGATGATGAAACGAACGCACCTCAAATGCATATTTTATAACGGCACTAAATCACGATGCCTATCTCATTCTCGCATTGATTTCTGGTAAAAAACATAGCACATGAATATATTAATGAAGTAAAGGGCATATTATTATAGTCTTTTATCTTTTTAATGTGATTTCGTTTCATATCTGATGGTTTTATCTGCGTCTCTGACTCACGGCTGATCATTAAGGAGCTATTTCCCCTCTCACACGCCTCCCTTCATGTCTCTCTTTCATTTCATTGTTATCCTTTTATTGCTCTATATCACTCTCTGCTACTAAGGTGGGGTCTGCTCCATGTACAGGAGCTGCAAGAACAGAAAAGCCATTGAAAGAGAGTCTGAAATGGACTTTTGTTTCTGGCTCCAGGCCTCTAGGATCAATCTTGCTATTGTGTGTGTGTGTGTGTGTGGATGCATATAACAAAATGTGCATGTCTAATTTCAAATTTATGCCGGAAGCAGCACGTAAAATGGTGCATATCCAGCTCTATCTCTTTTCATTGGCATTCCTGTTAAAACCATATGTTCTTTTCATTGTATAAAAAAAAAAAACACACACACAATGAATCCAGCTCATTCTAAATGCTCTACACAAAACACACCCATGAGTTACACTGGCTACCTGCCTGTGTCTCCCTTTGTGTACCCACATTAAAATGATAAAACTGCATGGTATAAAATGTAAATATTTAAGATTTATTATTATAATCCCAAGAATTAGTAGTAACAGTATTAGTAGTGCTGGGCAATAAAAAGATATCAATATGTTTTGTGATATAATTTTTGCTCGATAACGATGATAAGCTTTGGGTAATAGCGCTCAATAAACCTTCTTTCCAATTCCAGGTTAGCACAGCCAGCTGCACGCTATCAGGCATTTATACTCATGCTATTACAGTAAATGAACAGACGACCGCATGAACGTAAGAACATAAACAAGACTAACAGGTTCAGTTCAAGCGATTGTGTGTTTTGAGGTGTATTGTGTCTGGTATGACGACCCCCTGTCAGAACACAAGCGCAGAAACATTCCCTTGTGCACAGATCCGGTGGGTTTTTCTTCACTCAAACTGTATTTTCCTCCCTGGAAATGTTTTCCTGCTTTTACAAGAACACTGTTTGTTGCCTGATGTGCTTATCCTCACACTAAATTATTTTCTCTGCTCGCAAATTTTTTATTGGATTCGACGCCTTAGATCAGGCTGCTTCTCTTAAATAAACAGGGCCAATAAATAAACACTCCCAAGGACAGAACTTTTTCCACCTTACAATCAGTGATTCTGGGTAGGCTCTAGACCCACCATGACCCTAAACTGGATAAATGGTTACAGACAATGAACGTGTGAAACTTTCTAGCTTTCTCACTGTTACGAGTACTGTTCTAAGCTTCTAATGGGTTAAGTGCAATATGTTTACAGTTCAGCACTGGGGAGTGTTCATTTGTTTATTAATTTATTATTTTAAAATTTTTTTAATCTTTTTGCTGCTTTAAATGCTTGAGGTGGTAATGCCCTAAGAATGTTTTCATGACAAGAAATATATCATTACTTTTTTTGTGGTAAGAAAATGTTATTGTTCAAGTTAAATCTTTCCTTGTGAATTTGAGTAATGTGCATACTAAGAGCAATATTAATATTGTGATAAATATTGTATTGTGATAACATTTTTGGCCATATCGCCCAGCTCTACTTATGAGTAGACGAGTAGTAGTAATAGCAATAGTATTAGTAGCAGAAAATAAGTCTTAATAACAGTTGTGGAAGTTGAAAATATTTGTAGTATGGTAGTAGTAGAAGTAATATAAACAATAACAGTAACTGTAGTAATAGTATTAAAAGCAGAGTATTAGTAGAAGTATAAAATTCCCAACACTGTTGGGACACTGCAAAATGTAAGTTAAAGTTGGAAATTTACTGAAAATAGTTAAATGACAATATTAAAAGCAATGTCTACAATTACAGGGAAACGCTATTCTCTGGTTTGTTTCTGTTCAGTTCTTCACATCTTTTAAGATGAAATGGTAATGGATAGGAGACCCTTTGTTTTTTTACCCATTTATAGACATTGTGTGTTTCATAAACATTGGACATTCATAAACATTTTATAAAAAGTGTGTGTTTTAATCATGACAATCATGAATGTTGCCTTTAAATGTTAAATCTGAGAAAATTTATTATTATTTGAACAATACCCATTTTAAATAATGCCGGCAACACATCCCAATTAGGGACAAGGTCATGTTTAACACTGTGGTAACTCACCTCTTCTTTTAACAAAACTATATAAGCTTTGGGAACTGAGGAGACCAGTTGCTGTAATTTTGAAAGTTGAAATTTTGAAATGTTCTCTTATTTTTGCTTGTTACAGGATTTCAGCTGCTCAACAACTCAGGGCTGCTGTTACACTATATTTCTTGTTTCATAATGCACCAGTTGTTTTCAGGGGATGACACATGGACCTGTTTAGCTCTTTTACTGAACATCCATGTTACTAAAATATACAATGTCCTCCCAAGTAAGAAACAAAGCAGGAAAGACAAAAAAGAAAGAAAGAAAAAGAAAGATGAGGTCTGGATGGCAAAAATCTGCATAAATCATTCAATACGAATGGTGCTTTAACAGATGTGCAAGTCATCCATGCCATGTGCATTCATGTCCCCTCATACCGTCACATGCTTGTGCACTTACAACAAGCCAGATGTTCCCTCTCCTCTATAACTGGTAGGACACATCATGCCTGACTTCCAAAAAGAATATAAGTGTTATTCTATTCTGAGAAAGTTGTTCTTAAATTATTGCATTATTTGCTCATTTAGCCTATGTCAGTATGGAGAACCTCTTCCAATTTCACGTCTCTGATGGGCTCTTTTTAAATGCAATCATGTCACTGACCAGTTGCCAATAATCTTTTTTTTCTTTAATTACCCAATTTTATCTGTCATTTTTTTGTTCACAGTCCCAACTTTTCTGGAAATGGGGTTTTTAATCGCAGAGTAGCAGTTGTGGTAGTAGAGTAGAAGTTGAAGTAGAAGTGATAGTATTAGTTGCAGTAATTGTATTAGTAGCAGCTCATGTGTTAAAATTCTTTGTGCCACAATTGACTCAGACCTTTTATTAGATCAGCATATAGATTATATTACAAAAACAGCTTTCCTACATCAACACTGATGTATATAATAACATTGCCAAGCATCAGAAATGTCAGAAACAGAAACATCAGAGTATACGTTTATGACTTCAATACAGCACTGCACCACTGTCAGGATATAGGGATGTAAGCAAATTTCCGCTAGTTCAGAATGCTGCAAACTCTCTCCTTATTAAAACCAGAACATCTGATCACATCAGCTCAGTCCTAACAACCCTGCACTGATTTCACGTTTAATTCCTTATTGAGTGTAAAATTCTTTTATTGACATATAAAGCCTTGCATGATCTCACTTGAGTACCTGTGAGACCAGAATTCACCACACTACCAGGAGTCACCACTCTCTGAAAATGTGTATACTCATTTATCCCTGCATTTAAAAAAAAGAAGAAAAAAAAGAAAAAAACCCATATAACTAATTCCTCCTCTGCACATCCATCCTGCCTGACTATGATGGAAGATCATCTGCTGGGGTCTCCTACGATCCACACCAGACCAGCTGCTCATTCTCCATCTACTGTTACCAGCTTCAGGCTACTTTGCTTATCTGCCATTACCAACCACATTGGATACCAAATGGATGCTATTATCACTATTATTATTATTACTAATATTGTAGCCATTAACCAGCCTTACTTACATTATTTTTACTTTACTGTTGTGATTAAATCAGTACACCTGAGTATAGCGACATTATTGGTGATATGGTCAATTTCTATTACTAGTTTAATCAGAGGAAGATTTGTTGCCCTTGTGAATGTTGGTACCTCCCAAGGTTTATTCCTCCAGCCTTGTGGGAGTTTTTCCGTTTGTTCGTATTACTGGAGTATAGTATATAAATACTTTTTGACAGATTGATAGAGTAGCAGTAGTTGTAGAATTACTAGCAGAGTAAGACAAGTCAAAGCAAATCAAGTTTTCATTGAGCAACTTTCTCATTCAATGGCAATTCAAATACAAATAATAACAGTAAAAAACAACAAAACGTAAAGGAATTCAAATCAATTACAAATAAGAATAAAGGCAACTTGGTTAAATATTGCAAAATAATTAAAAATATTAATATAAGAAAATTAAATAAAAAATAGAAAATGAAAGCAACATGAGAAGTTTAAACAAACACGTGGGTGCTATATTGTAAAATTATGGGCAATGCTAAGTATAGGAACAGGAGAACAGGAATGTTTCTAGTGTAGATTTGAAGACTTCAACATTTGAGGCAAACCTGCCATTTTCAGGGGCTTGTTTCAGGAGTGAGGAGCACAGTGTGTGATGGCTGCCTCGCCTTGTGTGGTTCTAACTCTGGGCACTACTAGCTGACCAGTCCAGAGTGATCTGAGCAGCCTACTGGGTTCATGGACTTCAAGCAGATCAGCAATATATTTTGGTCTAAGGCAGTTTAATGATTTATAAATAATTAATAGCACTTTAAAAAATCAATTGTGTATTTAATCGGTAGCCAGCTCAGTGATCTGAGAACTAAAGAGATTTTTGCTCGGTTCTCTTTGTTCTGGTCAGCGTTCTAGCAGCTGCATTTTGAATAAGCTGCAGCTGTCTAATGGTTGACTTGGGAAGTCCATTAAAGGGACCATTGAAGTAGTCCAGTCTGATGAAGATGAGTTTGGGAATGAGTTTCGTCTGGTTTTGACTTATAACGTTTGAACATTATTATGTTCTTGAGATGGTAAAAGGCATGATTTTACTTGGCTGTCGAAGTTCAGGTCTGAACCCAGTATTGGTGTTAAGATGAATAGTGACCACAAGTCATTGTGCCTTACTGCCAAATAAAATCACCTTCATCTTTTCTTTGTTTAGCTGTAATAAACTTTTCTTCATCCAATTATTTACTGACTCTAGGCAGTGACAGTGTGTCAATTTTACTGAAGTCACTTGGTGACAGAAAGAAATAGAGTGTCATCTGCAAGATAAACAATTTTATTACTTTTAACGATTTGGCCTAGTGGTAATATGTAACAATTATACAGTAAAGGCCCAAGGAGGGATCATTGTGGGACACCACAGGCCAACAATACTAATTTTGATTTGTAGATACTGATGGCAGTAATTTCCATTCTCCAGATATGATCATAACAAGCTAATAATAGTTCCAGAAAGCCCCACCCAGCTGTGTCTGTCTAAAAAGATGCATTGATCAAACTGTATCAAATGCAGCACAATATCAAGAAACACTAGCAAAGATATTTTACCGATGCCTGAGTTCAGATGGATGTTGTCTAAGACCTTTACGAGTGCAGTCTCCATGGTGATATGGACAGAATCCTGACTGGAAGTTATCATAATTATGTACAATGTCTAAATATTTTAATCACTTCAATTTTTAGTGCTTGGGGGAAGACCCCTGAAAGGAGCAGCCCATTCACTATTTGCAACTTCATTCATACAGCAGGCAAGCAGGAAACACATCTAAAATTCACGTAGATCATTTTAGCCACTGGATTCTTAACAGCAGCAGTGAATTCAGACAAGATAAATACCATCTAATTTTAAAGGATGCATAAGTTAATTATGCTAGTTTTATGATGTATTGGTGATGTAGCTTGTCAAATATTCTGAATTTTATAACTTAAGAAACCTGCAAATTGGTCACATTTTTTCCACAGAAATTAGTTCTCGGTTTACCTGTGTTGGTGGATTTCTCAGTCTATCAAATATTGTAAATAAGGTGGGCTTTATTACAGTTTTTATGGATTATCTTTGAGAGGTTTGGGTTCCCTACTTTTCCAAATTACCCTTAAGAGCAATATAGAGTAGCAAATAGCAGTAGGAGAAATAGTTATTGTAGGAGACTAGTAGTGATAATTGTAGCAATTCAAGAAGACTTTTTTTTTTTTTGATTGATTGATTGATTTTCTTTTTTTGACTGACTGACTGACTTTGTCATTTGCAACACATGTGATACATGAGGTGAAACAAAATTGAGTACCCAAGGACCCAGCTTCCCCCAAAGAAGCAGTATATATTTACATTAAGTATAAAATATAGAAGAAAAGGAAATATAATAAATAAAAACAATAAATAAGATAAAAAGTAGCAGCAACACAGATCACAGGTGTAGGTAAGGTATGGTATGGGTAGCAGCAACATGGGTAAAGTGACCGAGCACAGGTTAAGTGTCGTGTATAGCTATATATGCGGGTAGCAGCAAAAGTAGCATTAGCAGCATAGTAGTATAAGAAGAAATAACAGTAGCAGTAGCAGCAGTAACAACAACAACAACAGCAGCAGCAGCATTAGTAGCATTGTACTAATGATTTACATAATCATAGTAGCAGTAGAGTGGAGTATTATTTATTTTCTTAGTCAGTGGTGTCTTAAAGGGGACATATTATACCTCTTTTAAAACAAGTTACAGAAACATCCAGGAGTGACAGTAGTAGTAGTAGTAGTAGTAGGATATAAATAAATAAAGTGCATAGTGTGTGCATATAAACAGCAAAGGTAAACAATTATACAAAAAGTAACAAAGCTTCAGAGTACATAAAAAAAATACAGAGTAGTAGGTGTGCTTAGACAGTGTAAGTTTATCTGCTTGGTTAGAGCTCACTGTCTGTTGAACTATTCTTTTTGATTTTCCTCATCCTCAACCAGGTGTTTCTGGCCAAGGTGGTGAAACAAATTACTTGTGTTTCCCCCTTCTGTTGATATTTTATAACCAAACAACCTCCACATGACTGAAGCAAATTCCTCCACTTCAGAGCCACTTTCTAGACCATACTTCACTGTGTCTAAATGGCTCATGTAAAGAACGTATGCCATATTATGGGTAACTGCATGACATCAATACGTAAACAGATGAGAATGATTATCATGATATTGGTATTTTTTATTGTTTTAAAAATTATGATGATATTATTACAAAAGAAACAATATGACACAGGCCTAGTTCGACATCACAAAAACAGGAGCCATCCAAACGGCTCATAGAAGCATATGATTCCTGACACTAAAATCTTTCAGCTGACTCATAGTTTTTTTCTGCGCTTTGTCTGTTGATAGGAGCAGTAGAGACCCAAGTGGAAATACAAAAGCATGTAAAAAGTGAGCTTTGGATAACATGTTCCCTTTAAATGTAAGCTTTTTGGTCTATAATAATGCTAATTAGTGCTGGATTCTCAATGGAATTTCTAATAAAATATTAGCACTAAGCCAATATTGGCGTATATGAACATTTATGAAATATTTATATTAATCAGAGACAATATAAGACTGTAAAGATCTGACTGGAGTATATTCTTTTGGTCATGTCAATACGTCAACCGATGAAGTTTCAAATACGTATACATGGGAGTTTAAATATGGAATAGAAGTGATACTTTAACACTAGCCGAGTTTAAAAAGAGTAGTTAGACTTTATGTAAAAAATGCTATACCTCACAGACATGATCTTTACAGTTTCCAGAAATCAATAAGATTTTCAAGCCTTGATGCAGTGAACTTCAATCTGTCTTTAAACTAAGATTGGCCTCTAAACAAACTGATTTATTTGCATATGAGCCCATCACTAGAAAACATTTTTTCTTTCTTATCTGATCACATTGCTCTTGTTGTCCATGTTCTGTCTATATGCTGATGGACTAATGCTGCTTTTAGTAATACTGTGCTGTAAAATGACCTTGGGAAATAGAAGGGTTCTAAAGGAAACGTGTTCTACTGCATATTTCAGATAAACTGAAAGGACTTTCCACTTTTAAAACCCTCATATTTATCAAGTGAAGGCAGGAGAAGAGTGAAGAGGACAGGAAGAGG
Source organism: Hoplias malabaricus (assembly GCF_029633855.1). NCBI lineage: Eukaryota > Metazoa > Chordata > Actinopteri > Characiformes > Erythrinidae > Hoplias > Hoplias malabaricus. The sequence goes on along the minus strand of NC_089803.1, from coordinate 22,792,325 downwards.
AGGGGACAGTAGGTGAAGAGGGGAGAGGAAAAATGTCAATGAGGAGAAAAGGAGGGTGGAGTGTAAAGATGGAGAGAATAAGTGAGAGGAGGAGACATTGACAGCAGGAGATAGATGGAAGTCCATATCCAAGGCCGAGAGGATGATACTAGACTGCAAATTGGGCACCTGGGTCTCTTACTGCCTTTGGTCTCAAATGTACCCCACCCCCAACACACACACACACACACACACACACACACACACACTACACCATCTGAAACTCAATGTGTCTCTACACAGTAGTTTTTCACCAGACACATTCACAGCCAGGAAGGAAAAAAAATATTTCTAGTGTACACAAGGGAGCCCAGGATATACCAGGAGAAAAATCTATATATTTGAGGAAACAATTAGCAGTGTGTCTGTCTGTCTCCTTTCACAAGTCACTGCTCAGATCATGCTTCTTTTTTGCATCATTGGACAGCTCAATACACTTGGAGGAGGACACTAACTAAAGTTTATTTTGATGTTAAGCTAACAGATGGCCAGATTAGCTAACATCTACCCCAGAGTGTGGAGAAATGTACAAACACTGAGAGAGCAAGTCACTCCTCGCTGTGGTATGGTATTAACCCTAAAGTGCCAAGTACTGAACTTATGATCTCCTGAAGCCTGAGCCAACATTTAAAGGCAACATATTATGCAAAACTCACTTTTTTCATGTTTTTGTATTTCCACTTGTGTCTCTACTGCTCTTATAAACACTCCAACACTCGAAAAAAAAACATCCATCCGTTCTCTGAGAGTCAGTTGAAAGTTGTTGGTGTCAGGATCAATCATATTCTTTTATCAGCTGTTGGGGTGGCTCCCTTATTGTGACATCACAATAAGGAAGTTTGCATAGAACCACCCTGGCACCACCTGTGTAAAAATGGGATGGGTGGGACATGGCCAGCAGCTGCTTATGTTCCTAAAAGTGACAGAGCCCATAAACTGGCAAGAACAGAGCTGGTGAGATATCTTTATGTGAGAGTGATTATGTTCAATGTACTTTATAAAAATGTTTTGTATAACCCATAGACCTATTCTAACTTGTTTAAAAAGAGGTATGATATGTCCCCTTCAAGACAGTTGCACCACTTCTGAAAATCACATACATTTTTATTTGTAGACACATTTTATTTGTGATTTTCTTTAAAGAAAACCGCCCTAGCTTTGGGATGCTGTTAGGGTCTGAACTTACAAAGGCCTTGCTAATTAGTTGATGAGTGGTATCAGGTGGGATTAATAAGGCAGAGCACTAAACTCTGACCCAGAATTATCCAAGGCTTAGTCTAAAACCACACATGAAAGTATTACATACACATTGCTGACTGCGCTATTATTACTCACACTCTTTCACTGTCTGTAACCACTTCTCCAGTTCAGCATCACAGTGACTCAAGAGCTTACAGGTGCTGGTCATAAAATTTGAATATCAGGAAAAAGTTGAATTATTTCAGTATTTCCATTAAAAAGTGAAACTTGTATAATACACTCATTCATTACACACAAACAGATGACCATTGACACCTTACATCAGTAGGGCAAGACACAAATGGTCATTGCTAAAGAGGCTGGCTGTTGACAGAGCTCTGTGTCCAAACACATTAATAGAGAGGCAAAGGAAAAATGTGAGGGAGATTCACAAAGATTGGACTGCAGCTGGAGTCAGTGCTTCAAGAGCCACCACTCACAGATGTATGCAAAACATGGCTTTCAGCTGTCGCATTCCTTGTGTCAAGCCACTCTTGATCAAGAGACAGCGTGAGAAGCGTCTCACCTGGGCTAAAGACAAAAAGGACTGGCCTGCTGCTGAGTGGTCCAAATGTATGTTCCCTGAAGAAAGTAAAGTTTGCTTTTCCTTTGGAAATCAAGGTCGCAGAGTCTTGAGGAAGAGAGGAGAGACACAGAATTCACGTTGCTTGAGGTCCAGTGTAAGGTTTCCACAGTTTGTGATGATTTGGGTTGCCATGTCATCTGCTGGTGTTGGTCCACTGTGTTTTCTGAGGTCCAAGGGCAACGCAGCCATGTATCACGAAGTTTTAGGGCACTTCGTGCTTCCTGCTGCTGACCAACATTAAGGAGATGCAGATTTCATTTTCCAACAGGACTTGGTAGCTACCAGTACCTGGTTTAAGGACCATGGTCTCCCTGTTCTTAATTGGCCAGCAAAATCGCCTGACCTTAACCCCATAGATAATCTATGGGGTATTGTGAAGAGGAAGATGCAATACATCAGACCCAACGATGCAGAAGAGCTGAAGGAGACTATCAGAGCAACCTGGGCTCTCATAACACCTGAGCAGTGCCACAGGCTGATCAACTCCTTGCCACACCGCATTACTGCAGTAATTCAGGCAAAAGGAGCCCCAACCAAGTGTTGGGTGCTGTACATGCTCATATTTTTCATGTTCATACTTCAGTTGGCCAGCGTTTCTATAAAATCCATTTTTTGTATTGGTCTTAAGTAATATTCTAATTTTCTGAGATACTGAATTTGGGGTTTTCATTAGTTGTCAGTTATAATCGTCAAATTAAAAGAAATAAACATGTGAAATATATCAGTCGGTGTGTGATGAATGAGTATAAGATACAAGTTCCGCTTTTTGAATGGAAATACTGAAATAAATCAACTTTTTTATGATATTCTAATTTTATGACCAGCACCTGTATCTGGAATCACTGGACACAAAGCAGGGGGTGCCAGTCCAATACAGGGCAACACACACACTCACTTTCACTCACATATATGGACCCTTTAGCATTGCCAATCCACCTACCAATATGTGTTTTTTAGATTGTGAATGGAAACCAAAACACTTTGGGGAATCCCACAAACACACAGGAATGACAAACCAAACTCTGCAAAGAGTGACCTAATGCAAGGCTTGAACCCACAACCCCAGGACCCTGGAGCTTTGTTACTGCGAAACCACCTGTTGCGCCACTGTACCTCCCTGCACTTGACATATCTAGTATGGCAGTAAGTAATTTTAGATGGGTGTGGTACCCTGAAACCCATGTACCTTAAGAACAGTGGCTACGTTTTAATGCAGACAAGTTCACAGAGTCCATCAGCAGTATTCAGGTGTATTTTTAAGGCCTGTTCAGAAAACTTCAGACACAGAGACATGCTCTTTATTTCACAGCTTTTAGACTCGTCTTCAGGACCTTGAGTAGGCTGAGAAGACACAAAAGATCATCTGTATAAATGTTAAAAAGCTATAAAGCTATTAAACATCACCCGCAAATGAACACACACACAGTATGTGGTGAAGGTAGACCTTTGAGGTTGGAAGTGTACAGAGGGTGAAAGAGAGGGAGAAAGAAAGAGAGAGCAAGAGTGTGAGAGAGAGTGAGAGAGAGAGAGAGAGAGAGAGAGAGAGAGAGAGAGAGAGAGAGAGAGTGTAGTGGATGAGTGCTGTCTGCGACTGTAAATGTATGTTGTTCCACTTCCTTGCTTTTTAGTGTTTCCAAGGAAACAGACTTCTGCCAGAATCAACAGGCATACTGATAAATTACCAAGGCCAAGAGACACACATACACAGCAGCTTAGCTGTGTTTGACTGACTGGTGGTTTGGTAATGAGCTGTATTTTGCATCATGCACGCATTGCTGAGACTTCCAAATGAACTCTGTTGGACATCATCTCTTCCACTGATGTGAGAAACACAAGCAATCCCTTCAGGATTTATCAGTTACCACTAAGTCTGTGTGTGTGTCTGTATACACAAACACACACATGTGCTTTTCGAGCATATTTGGGTGTTTATGCACGTGTACATTTGTAAGTGCATCTTTGTTTGTGTGATTGTGTGTGTGTGTGTGTGTGCATGTATATCACCTGGTGTCCTGCCAGAGAACAATTGGCCTGCCAGAGTCGAGCAGAGCAGAGCAGCATAAACACACATCAGCATTCATCTGAAGCTAATGAGGAAGTTACAAGGTCTAAACATACACACACAGATGCACACAGTGGCACACACACGCGCACACACACACACACACACAACACAAAATAAAGCAAAGAAAAAGCAAAAATATAAAAAGAAAAAAAAACCTGAACCAAAAAAAAAAAAAAGATTCAGAAAAACGACTCTACACTTTAAACTTCAAACACTGAAACTCATTTACTGGGTGTACTGGGGGAAAAAATTAGACTAGAATAAATCACACATTCTGGGCTGCTCCTCCTTAATACATGCCCTACATAGGGTATGTAAACAAGGGTTTTATTAGTTTAATTTAGAGGAAGAGTGGATACAAGAAATACAATTACAGCAACCAACTTCTGTAAGGTGCTCAGGGGCTATTTCCCCGTGAGAAAGATTAATCTTTGATTTGACTGAAACTTTGAAAGATTTAAATTTTATAATGAGCATCTGTATTATGAACCAGAGAACAACGGGCACAGTTTGGTTTGGATCTTCAGTAGGCTACTACTTTCAAAACTGTTTGTAGACTGACTGGTGCGTTCATTTCATTATACTTTTGTCTATATAGTGTGTGTAACAGTATGACCACCTCATAGTTTCTATGCCCAATGTCCATTCTCTCAGTTTCACTTTTCAGGTAGAACATTAAAAGTTTAAAGAAATGACTAGATTGCCTTCTGAGTGCAATTAAACCACACAGGCTACTTGCTGAATGGTACGTTCATCTCTAAGATAACGTTAAAAGAAATGACTGAATCACCATTTTAAAATATGATAACAATGGGGAGCCGGAACTGTAAAAATAGAGCTGAATGCAATCATCTCTATGGCAAGCCAGAATGTCATTTTCCAGTGTATGGGAATTACAGCACTAGTCTGAACCTGGCTGTAGACACAGTCATTGCAGTCCATGTAGCCAAAAATGCTTTGAACACCAATAATTCACCAAGTCACATCCGTTTAAAACCGATATCTATAGAGAGCAAAAAATAATATAAAAATAAATGACAGAATAAAACTGCTTCACCATTTAAGGTGGAATGGAACATTGGAACATTGTGCTCAATTCAATAAAGAGACTGACCTCCAACATACTGAGTCTCTAAAGCCCTGCTGGTAAAGGAACATTTTAATCAGTGAGATGTCTGCACTTAAATATTGTATAATTCTACTCTGTAATGAAACTCAAACACCCGGACAGCAGTAAAGAACAAGTAAACATTCATTAATTAAAACTCTATTTTAGTGGTATGTATATTCATATATACATTTTTACAATACAATTTTTTGATAAAAAAGTGAAATTTATTGTGTATGCTGTGGTTTCTTCTCTCCAGGACATGCTAAAAATAGCAGAGGAGGAGGAAAGTAGGGTAGAGGGGGGACAGGGAGTGCCCCACAGACCCCTGTATTGTTGAGAACTGGGACCAAGGTGGGGTAAACAGTGAACGGACAGATGACAACCACATTTTTGTTTCACTGTATGGTCTGATTACTCATTATTCATGGTCCCCCCTCTACCTTGCTGGGTCTAAGCTCCACCCCCACACCTGATTTTGCTCCAAGCCTTAAATAATTTTTTCAAAGGCTTGTTTACATACATTCAGTGATTTTTCAAATATTTGTGGAGTGGGTGGTGTATATTGTTATCATTAACAAAATCTGCTTCTGAGCCCTACTTTTATATCCCTCTCTCCAGGCTGTGGAGTGGGGAGAGCACTGTTAACGGGTGGAGTGGGGAGAGCACTGTATACGTGTGGAGTGGGGGGAGCACTGTTTACGGGTGGAGTGGGGAGAGCACTGTTAACGGGTGGAGTGGGGGGAGCACTGTTAACGGGTGGAGTGGGGAGAGCACTGTATACGTGTGGAGTGGGGGGAGCACTGTTTACGGGTGGAGTGGGGGGAGCACTGTATACGGGTGGAGTGGGGAGAGCACTGTTAACGGGTGGAGTGGGGAGAGCACTGTATACGGGTGGAGTGGGGGGAGCACTGTTTACGGGTGGAGTGGGGGGAGCACTGTATACGGGTGGAGTGGGGAGAGCACTGTATACGGGTGGAGTGGGGAGAGCACTGTATACGGGTGGAGTGGGGGGAGCACGGTTTACGGGTGGAGTGGGGGGAGCACTGTTAACGGGTGGAGTGGGGAGAGCACTGTATACGGGTGGAGTGGGGAGAGCACTGTATACGGGTGGAGTGGGGAGAGCACTGTATACGGGTGGAGTGGGGAGAGCACTGTATATGGGTGGAGTGGGGGGAGCACTGTTTACGGGTGGAGTGGGGAGAGCACTGTATACGGGTGGAGTGGGGGGAGCACTGTATACGTGTGGAGTGGGGAGAGGACTGTATACGGGTGGAGTGGGGGGAGCACTGTATACGGGTGGAGTGGGGAGAGCACTGTATACGGGTGGAGTGGGGAGAGCACTGTTAACGGGTGGAGTGGGGAGAGCACTGTATACGTGTGGAGTGGGGGGAGCACTGTTTACGGGTGGAGTGGGGAGAGCACTGTATACGGGTGGAGTGGGGAGAGCACTGTTAACGGGTGGAGTGGGGAGAGCACTGTTTACGGGTGGAGTGGGGAGAGCACTGTATACGGGTGGAGTGGGGGGAGCACTGTTTATGGGTGGAGTGGGGAGAGCACTGTTTACGAGAGGAGTGGGGGAGCACTGTTGAAGGGTGGAGTGGGGAGAGCACTGTATACGGGTGGAGTGGGGAGAGCACTGTTTACGGGTGGAGTGGGGAGAGCACTGTTTACGGGTGGAGTGGGGGGAGCACTGTATACGGGTGGAGTGGGGAGAGCACTGTATACGGGTGGAGTGGGGAGAGCACTGTTAACGGGTGGAGTGGGGAGAGCACTGTTTACGGGTGGAGTGGGGAGAGCACTGTATACGGGTGGAGTGGGGGGAGCACTGTTTATGGGTGGAGTGGGGAGAGCACTGTTTACGAGAGGAGTGGGGGAGCACTGTTGAAGGGTGGAGTGGGGAGAGCACTGTATACGGGTGGAGTGGGGAGAGCACTGTTTACGGGTGGAGTGGGGAGAGCACTGTATACGGGTGGAGTGGGGAGAGCACTGTTTACGGGTGGAGTGGGGGGAGCACTGTTTACGGGTGGAGTGGGGAGAGCACTGTTTACGGGTGGAGTGGGGAGAGCACTGTATACGGGTGGAGTGGGGAGAGCACTGTTTACGGGTGGAGTGGGGGGAGCACTGTTTACGGGTGGAGTGGGGGGAGCACTGTATACGTGTGGAGTGGGGAGAGCACTGTATACGGGTGGAGTGGGGAGAGCACTGTATACGGGTGGAGTGGGGAGAGCACTGTTTACGGGTGGAGTGGGGAGAGCACTGTTTACAGGTGGAGTGGGGAGAGCACTGTATATGGGTGGAGTGGGGAGAGCACTGTTTACGAGAGGAGTGGGGGGAGCACTGTTTACGGGTGGAGTGGGGGGAGCACTGTATACGTGTGGAGTGGGGAGAGCACTGTATACGGGTGGAGTGGGGAGAGCACTGTATACGGGTGGAGTGGGGAGAGCACTGTTTACGGGTGGAGTGGGGAGAGCACTGTTTACAGGTGGAGTGGGGAGAGCACTGTATACTAGTGGAGTGGGGAGAGCACTGTTTACGGGTGGAGTGGGGAGAGCACTGTATACGTGTGGAGTGGGGAGAGCACTGTTTACGGGTGGAGTGGGGGGAGCACTGTATACGTGTGGAGTGGGGAGAGCACTGTATACGAGTGGAGTGGGGAGAGCACTGTTTACGGGTGGAGTGGGGAGAGCACTGTTTACGGGTGGAGTGGGGAGAGCACTGTTTACAGGTGGAGTGGGGAGAGCACTGTATACGGGTGGAGTGGGGAGAGCACTGTTTACGGGTGGAGTGGGGAGAGCACTGTATACGTGTGGAGTGGGGAGAGCACTGTATACGGGTGGAGTGGGGAGAGCACTGTTTACGGGTGGAGTGGGGGGAGCACTGTTTACGGGTGGAGTGGGGAGAGCACTGTATACGGGTGGAGTGGGGGGAGCACTGTTTACGGGTGGAGTGGGGGGAGCACTGTTTACGGGTGGAGTGGGGAGAGCACTGTTTTTGGGTGGAGTGGGGAGAGCACTGTTTACGGGTGGAGTGAGGAGAGCACTGTTTACAGGTGGAGTGGAGAGAGCACTCTTTTTACAGCTGGAGCCTTGCCTTTATTGATAACCACATTTATCCAAAACACTGAATATCTGAAACTGAAAATTAGAAACCAAATACCTACCCAATTAATAATACCTGAAAAAGGATACTTGGGACCAGCACTATTGAAAATCAGCGCTCAGTGCCCACTTTAAGGCTGCACTGTGGCTCCCAGCATGGCTCTGCTCGCTGAGTCGCGGTGGAGTCGATCGCTAACTCATGTGCTACACGGTGCCACTAAGGGCACAGAGTGTACACAAATAAACCAGAGCTCATGGAGGTGTTCTAATTTGAGGTGCAAAGCTGATAAAATGAACTGTAGCTTTGCCACGCTTCGTTGTAAGTAGGTTGCTGCAGAGTGTTAGGCTGTTTTAGGCTTTGTTCAAGACTCATATGTTGACAAGGCTGAATACATGTGGAGCCTTTAACGCCACATTTATCCAAAAATATGAATATCCGAATCTCAAAATTATGAATTGAAATCCTTAACCAACAAACGAATAGCCGAATATTTGGGGCCAGCCCTAAAAAATTACTACAAGATCAATTATTTTTTATTTTCCACTAAGGTTTCCATGAAGTTAGGGATTTTTGGCTCTTGAAAATATTAATGAACTGTACAAACATACGTTGAGCAAAACATAGGGCAATGTTCATTCCATGAAATAGCCTTAAGAATGACAACTATTATTATATATTTAAAGAGAGTGGTTTAAAAACAAGACTAATAATCTAATTATGATTTCCATAAAAGCTACTTTGTGTTTTACAGGGGAAGGATTTTCTCTTTCTGTCATCATTATTGCTTCTCCACTCCCTTTTCTCTTTCATTAACACTGGCCCAGTCCTGTGTTTGTTTGCCTGCTGGCCTCATTGCCCTGAGTACCCATGGCCGATTAAACACCTTTTTTGGCCTCTCTCTCTCACCATAGTTTCAGAGAGGCCTAATGACCCTGCACTGAGGGAGAGGGACTCGCCACAGTCAGCTGATCTGATCTATCTGATCTCCTCCTCAGTGATGGATGTATCCTTCAGCTTTACCAAATTATCCTGAAAATCCCCACAAAGCAAAAAGAAAGACTGAGACAGAGCGGGAGAGAGACACAGAGAGAGAGGTACACTGAAGGGACACTCACTGAGAGAAAGAGTGACAAGGTGTTGTTTAAAATTTAACGTTGTAGGTGAAACTCAGAGCAAACTGACATTCAAACTCTCATTTCTTTAGAAGTGCTGGCTTGAAAAACACACATACTCTCTCTCTCTTTCACACACACACACACACAATGAAATTACATTAAAAGGAAATAGTGAGGATGGGCTGTGTGTGTGTGTGTGTGTGTGTAAGTGTGTCCTGTGGCTTTGGCACCGTCTCTGTTCAGTACCTGATAAGAGAGCAGCCCAGAGGGAACCATCTCTGACCTTTTCAATCCTACCCCCTCAACACACACCTGGTCTCTGTTCCTTGTAATTTTTCTCTCTCTCTCTCTCTCTCTCTCTCTCTCTCTCTCGTTGTTGAGTATAGAAGAAAACTGAAGGAGTATCTCTGAGGTCAGCTGCAGGTCAGATCTCTCTGCTGTTAGAGGGATTCTTAAGGGAGTACTTTTTTTAAAAGCATGTTCACGATCCGTCCCTGCAGGTAACACATAGCTGATATGACCCTGCAGCACATACACTCACAGCTTCTCTATCACTGTGGGTAAGACACATTGTGTGTGTGTAAAGCACATTGTTGAATCAGACATTTTATTCATGGTGCATCAATCAGAGAAGACATGGCATCTGACGTTTGCTTCTTTACTTTTGCACTGGAGCTATGAGGCTAATGTAGCTAACAAACAGTAACGCTGGGGAAAGACCAACATATTCGAAATGGAACAAAGAGACAGAAAATAAATTCTCATCTGAGTCTGGTGAACTCCAATAAATAAATAAATAAATAAATAATAACAAGCAAATTTCACCAAAGATGTCTCAGCTTATCAGCTGCATTTGAGTCCAGGGGGAACTGTATACATTTGCTTTTGACCAAAGTAACCCTTTAACTACAGATTTTTAATTTACTCAATAGTCTCCAAAGGCACAGGTCTTCAAATCCAGATCTAAGATCCAGGTTCCAAATTGGGATTTAAAAAAGGCCAACTGGCATGAGACTATATCTTCAACTGCTAATGTACCTGTGTAGCCAGGAACGCTGTCGTATTGGCAGGCTATTGGTAAATCCTGGGCTGGAACATGGATGTAAGATTTGGTTTTGAAGACCTCAGCTTTAAGCATCAGCTCTGGCCATTTTATAATTACATTTCCATCCACACACACACACACACACACACACACACACACATATATACATATGTGTGTGTCTATATGAGTGAAAGATATTAAAAAGCACAATGAATACATCACGTGGGAATACAGAACCAAGTGAGAAGCCAGTGTGAATGACAATGATATGTTGTAAGCTACAAAAGGTAAGACATAACTCATTAATAAATATAATAAAAGAAATCGGCATTTCCTTCCAAATATGTTCAACACACAAACAGTACGTCATACTCATTTACTATTCCCACAGTATGCTTGTATGTATCAAGACATTAATCAGTTCAAACTGAATTAAATAAGTAACATAATAAAATGCTGAGACTCTTGGGACATGAAGGTACTGAAGCTATGGGGCTAATTTAGCACACTGTGGAAAGGTAAAGTAAACATATTCTAAATGCTGTCCTAAGTGAACACAGTATATCATTGGCTTGGTAAATTACAGCCTAAATTAAACATCATTGTTCATTATGGACCATTAAATGCACTTAATGGTGCATTAGCACTGCCCTTGTAAATGAACACACAAGAGAGTTACACCTAAAGGACTGACAAAATTTAAATGGCACCTTTCCACTACATAGAATCAACTCGACTCAACTCAGCTCTTTTACTTTTCCATTAAAAACAATCTAATCAGTGGTACATGGTACTAGGGAACAGAGGTCTGCACTGGACTGACTCTTTAATCCTGTATCCTCCTGCTCCAGCTAGCCCTCAGTTTGTAATACTTTAAAATAAGACTGCATAAAAAACACTTGCTGAGGTTTGGTACTTTTGCACCCTTTTTGCCCCTGCAGCTGCAGATTAACTCACTTTTACACCACTGGAGACAGCGAGGGAGGGGTGATTTTCTACTCACTCACAAAAGGCACATAGTGCATTTTCTGCTGTTTTTATATAAAAGTACCAAAGCCATAGATGAGTATTTTCCTCAGAGTCTGAGTAGGCTCTCTCCAGGTGCTCAGGTCTTCTCCCACAAATGAAAAACACATGATGGCAGATGACAGGCTGTGTGTGTGTTATAAAGGGTGTTTCATAAAGTTTGCAGTTTTTAAAAATGCAATAAATCAGCCAAAAAAAAGCAAATTTAAAAAAATATATGTATATTTAATTTCATTCAACATGTGCTTCAATTTAATAACGAAAAATGATATCGAGCAAATGACCACCTCCACTTTCTCTGCAGGCAGTCATCCGATCGTTGAAATTAACGATAACTTTATCGTCCTCTTGTTGTCTAGTCAAAATCCAATCGGCGAATCTTCGCCGTTTTGCGTGATCTGCTGGTCTCAGCTCTTGTGTCAACTGAATCTTGTAGGGGTGCATATGAAGATCTTTTTTCAGTATTCGATGCACAGAAGATGTTGACATACCCAGCTGTTGTGAACGATGGCGAAGCGACTTCATGGGGCTCACTTTCACACTGTCTTGCACTACGTCAATATTTTGTTGCGTTCGAACGTTACGGTTTTGAATGGGCGATCTTCTGGTTGCAACTGACCCAGATTCTTTGAATTTCTGTACCAACCTCGAAACAACTGTTGTTGCGGTAGGGGCATTGCCACGTCCAAAAATTGCGTACAGTCTTCGTGTCTTTGTAATGAGTTTTCACAATGAGAATGCGTTGCTCGATATTGAACCGCTCCATGGTTGTTGGAGTGGTTCAAAATGGAAAAACGACAAATGACCTTCTAATCAGAGTGATAATAGATAACGAAAATGGTAGGAACAGTGTTGACAATCTTCAAACAAAAAAAATCCCGCAAAATTAAAAACTGCGTACTTTATGAAACACCCTTTAGATGGATGAATGTATGAACGAATAAAAAGTAAACAGCCGCCTCATGTTCATTGCCGATCAACATTAAATAATACATTAATAATATCTAACGTAATAATGTTATAATGTTAGCCATAATTACCATCATTAGAATATGATTCATCTTTACGTGATCATGCAATGTGCAATGAGGCTTATGGCCATCTTAACAATTAATGTCCACTGATTGTAAAATGTTAGTCTATTTAGAAAACGCTAAGCTTAAATGAACACCCCAGAAAGTAACATGCAAACACCTTTAGTAGTAAGTCTGTTTGTAGTGCACATGTGCAATAAGCGCTAATCCCTTAGCAAGCAACAATACCCACTCTTTAGCAATCACAGCCCTCAGATCACCCGATTCCCTTAAACACACTATCCATAAGCACATAAGAGATGGAAATGTCATCTCTGCTGCCGTACCTATTAACAAACATGACACACAGGCTAAAGATCGTTATTAAAAGCTGTTATCCCCCTGCATTGTTACCAAGCGCTCGATACAGACGGAGCACACTAGGTGATTATACACACACCGCTGTATTATTCAGTGTACTGGCTTTGATAGGAGGCTATAGGTGCTGTGCTGTAACATCACTGACACACTGATCTGGGCGTTCAGCTGTTATTGATCCCCCACAAGTCCATTATCAGAAGAGCCTTACAAGAGAGACACTCAATTTAGACCAGTACCCCTCTGTTTCTCTCTCTCTCTCTCTTTCTCTCTCTCTCTCTCTCTCTCTCGTTACCTATAACCCTCCTCTTATACCTTTAATATAATCTCTCTCTCTGTCTTCTACTTCGTCAATTTCTCCTTCTCTTACATTCCCTCTATTACCCTGTACTTCTCACATTCTCTGTCTCCCTCATACTCTCTCATCCTTCCTCTCTAGATTTTACTTTCCCTCTATCGCCCCACTCACATTCATTCTCTTTCTAGTTCTTTCTATTGCAGTTTCTTTCGTTTCATTCTTAAATTTTCTTTCTTGTTTTGCTCCTTTCCCTCTGTTCATGCCACATCTCTCCACCTGTACTCACTCTCTCTTATTTCCGCTTTCTCATCCTTCTACTTCTTCCTCTTCTTCCTGTTTTTCATCCCTTGATCAGTCTTTACCACGCTTTCTTTCTCTTACACACGCACACACATCACACACACAGATAGGCCCTCTTCAAGGCGCTGAAAAGGGTTCTTATTCCTGAACACACACTGAACACTGGCCTTTCTGAGGTGTAGTTATCCTCATGATGAGAGTGTTGGTGAAATTAGCTCGGGTAATTTCATTAGCTTTTCCCCGTAATTACACTCTTTAACGGCAAATTGGGGTTCTGATCCTGCCCATCACAAATAGGAGGGAGAGGCACTGTAATTGACAAGGAACAGAGGAGAAGAAACGCAACAAACACAGTGTGTGTTTGTCTGTGTATGATTCACTGTATGTATGTGTGCATTTTCAAGTCTGTGTCTGAGTGTATTACTGTGTGTGTGTGTGTGTTACATGCTCTTGTGCTTGCTGCATTTATGCACCTGTTAGTGATGAATAAATCAGTGAGAATGTAATTACTTGTTTGTACCTCATTACCACAGTGTCATGGATTAATCGATTTGTACACTTTATTTACATGTGTGTGTTTGTACTGTAATATCTCAGCTGAAGTGAAGTTCTACTTTATACTGAAACAGAACTGAGAGACTGTGGGATGGGAGAGAGAGAAAGAAACTGAGAAAGAGTAGAGAGTGAGTGTGTGTAAGAGAGAGAGAGAGAGAGAGAGAGAGAGAGAGAGAGAGAGAGAGCAAGAAGATGAAGATAGATTTATTTATTTTTTTGGCCTTGAACCTTCCCCCATAAAATACATCTCAGCGAATCTGACACTGAAAGCACTATCCAGGGTTTATGCATCTTTTATGATAACGAAGGTCTTTAATTGGTCGAAATACTCATTTTAATTATGAGCAAGTTTGATCAAATTAAAATATTGCCAGCTTACACTCTTCCATTCTCCTGTACATATCCCTGCCGTTCTCTTTCTCTAACATCCCTTTATCTGTTTGATTCTTTTCCCCATTCATCTCTTTCTTTTGCTCTTTATTTTCTCCCCCCTCACTTTCTATCTCTTCACCCGTCGCACCCCACCCCCCCTTGGTTATTGACTGGCTGATGTGCAGCACAGATAGAGATCAATATTGTGAAATGGCGATTCCAGTTTCTGATTGGGGGCTTTTTTTTTATAAGATTAATCTGTAAGAAGGAGAAAGAAGACAGAAAAGAGGCTTAGAAAGAGAATGAGAGAGAGAGAGAGAGAGAGAGAGAGAGAGAGAGAGAGAGAGAGAGAGAGAGAGAGGGGCAAGGCTGACTTGCATTTATATTAAAGTGCTAAGAATGTATTGATGTGTCCCTGACATCAAAACCTCTTATCTGTTTATTAAAAACATCATTGTAATACACCAGAATAAACTCAAATTTTATTAAGATATATTAAAGTTAATAAATGCACTTAGCAATAAGCTTCAGTGACTATAGTGATTAACACTTAATTAAGGGTTGTAAGGTAAAGCAACAAAGATCCACCACATCACATAAAAGTGTCCCAAATCTCATTCCATCATCAAATCTGATGGGTTTTTTTTTTTGGTCTGCTGTTCACACTGTGTAGGTTCCCACTCAGGGTGACTATGTGTGAGGAGTGTGGTGTGTTCTCCCCGTGTCCGCATGGGTTTCCTCCGGGTGCTCCGGTTTCCTCCCACAGTCCAAAAACACATGTTGGTAGGTGGATTGGCGACTCAAAAGTGTCCGTAGGTGTGAGTGTGTGAGTGAATGTGTGTGTGTGTCTGTGTTGCCCTGTGAAGGACTGGCGCCCCCTCCAGGGTGTATTCCCGCCTTGAGCCCAATGATTCCAGGTAGGCTCTGGACCCAC
Source organism: Hoplias malabaricus (assembly GCF_029633855.1). Taxonomy (NCBI): domain Eukaryota; kingdom Metazoa; phylum Chordata; class Actinopteri; order Characiformes; family Erythrinidae; genus Hoplias; species Hoplias malabaricus. Next base: position 22,777,150 of record NC_089803.1, on the reverse strand, counting down.
CGCGACCCTGACTTGGATAAGCGGTTACAGATAATGAATGAACGAATGAATGTTCACACTGTCTATGTAACATAACATATATCTGACAGCAGTCTGAACAGATTCTGCTACTAAACTGATTGGGAGCAAAAGGACGATGCTTCAGGCCCCGACCAGGAGGAAATGTCCCTCAGTTCCATACAAGGCACTTTTGTTTTTTTTAAATGATGAAATGAGATCGGACTGGAGTTTTACTGCAATGCTGTATCACAAAATCCCTATTTTCTTTGTTGCAAATGAGCTCTGGGTTAAAAACAGAGCAATAATGACTGTAAAGAATATTAAAACATGAACTGATGGTGTTTTCACTCTAAGCTCATATTTACAGGGTCTCTCACAAACACAAGGTCTCCAAAGGATACTAGATGAGTGCCGACATTATGAGTTTAACATTTCCATGATCTACATTTATGCCGTTTCATACCAACATGAGCGATATAAAACTGAAATAGGACTCAAAAAGATAATATTCCCTTTTCTTTTATAAAAACACTTGATAAAAATTTCAACGAGTTTCATTTTCTCAGAACAGAGAGAGGAACCTGCATTAAGAAGTTTCTCAAGTTTTATTTTGTTTCCCAATATATTTTTTTACAAAATTAAAATGCTGTTTCCATGTCCTAAACACCTCAAATTAAAATGGAAATGCTGTGGACCGTAGGAGTGATGTAAAAGTCCCATGAATTCCGATCTGGCCGCTCAGACAGAGTCACATTGCCACAGATCAGATTTCAAAACCACATATGAAAGTGGTCCAAATTGGGCCAATTTTACCTGTAAACGCAAACTTAGGGTGATTTTACACCTGCACTTAGTCCAGATTAAACTTGGGCAGGTGTGAAAGAAGTAGTCGCACTCAGATGCAGACCAAAACAATCGCACTGAGACCATTGAGAGGAGGTGTTCTCAGTCTGGTCCCAAACGAACTCTGGTGTGGTTGGTTTCTGGTGAACATCATCTTACCTTGATCCAAGCCAACAGTAAGGTGTACGCCGCAGGTCGGTGCCAAATGGCACTTAAATCCAGGGTGTGCTTTGTTTATTGGACGTAGTAGGCAGGGAAACAGAACTGGTTAAAGTTTAGCCGCTATTCAGAGCAATGGAGCAGGAATGCATTAGTCAGGTCTGACCACTCAGCAGTGAGAATATTCTCATGTGGTTTGCTGTGACGCATTTTCATTCACTTGGATTTTCCAGGGTGTGAAAACAAACCAAACCAAGGGGAAACCACTCCAAGATTCCAAGGTTCTTAACTGATTCGGACCAGAACAAACAAACTACAGGTGTGAAAACGACCTTACACACAGCCTCAATGGACTTGTTTTCATTGTATGGTATTGTGCCTTATATCTATGCATTGCAATGACTATAATGTGTGCTCAGTTGAATGATATTTGTTGCTTGTGAAATATCTTGAACATGACAGCAGTTAACCTCCTTAAAGAAAGGATTTAGAAACCTGGAAATGTGAACTGCATATAACAGTAGGCCAGGGCTGCCATGCAGCACAGCTAAGAGTCTAAGAGTATTCCATAAACACAGGGATTAAAGTGGAAAAAATATTCTGACTGAACCTCTCACTTCCCAGCTTTCAACAGCATGACACAACTGACCAGGTAAAGCCTGGCTGTGACAGAAATCCGTCATAGTGCCGTAGAATGTTAATCCCTGTAAACAGCACAGTGGCCTTTAAAGGGAATGTATTCTCATTATTTCTGACAACTTGGTATTAATCCCAAACTGGCACATGGCGTTTAATAAACATAATAATTTGGGGCATGTATAACACGTATAATATATGGTGGTCCCAAAGAAAGTTTTAGTTTCTACCCCCCGCCCCCCACCTCTTGCACCCACCACCCTCCTACAACACAAAAACATACCTTTATCTTGTGCTTTGCTGGGGCCCCAGGTCCTGAAGTAATCATCCTAGAGAGAGAGAGATAGAGAAAGGGGGGGTGTTAGTTAGCACAACTCAATCGTACAACCAAAATTTGTTTGGAGATTTGAACCTCTCTAGTGGAAATTGGGTAATTGTATGTAATATGCAGAAGAACATTGTGTAATGTGGTTTGTGCACCCAGACCAACCCACTCAGACATGCTGTCACATCTGCTGCTATTATCACATCATAATCAGTATAATTTTGATTTTGCATTTTACATTTTCCGACCCTTGTGTTCCCAGTCAAGACATGGTCTGAAAACCTTCTGCCGAATCTGATTCAACACCTCTGTATGAAACATCATGTTTATCTTTAATAATGACACAAAACGACTACACCAGCACATTTCTACACCCACGCATATGTTTGCAAGGTATTCAGCATTGTTAGCCCACTAGCTTACCCCTTAGTCTTTAGGGAGCTTTGGTGTGGTTTCCAATCTCACTTTCCTGTCCTGATTTCACCTCCCCTGGTTTCTAACTTTGTCTGACACTGTAACTTACGTAAGTTTTTTCAAACTGCAGTAATCACAGTTATTTATTGAAAAGGTTATAATAAGCATCAGACATTTTACTGTTGTTTACCGGGAAACCAGTAACCGTTTGATGTCTAGTCTTCACTAATTAGGCTATACAGTGACTTACAACAGGGAATATGTCAGTGTGTTTCTATCCTACTGAGTCAGAAATCTGATTTCCATGAAATTTATATAACACTGAACTAAATATTAATGTCAGATTTATAGCAATATTTTACAAATCAAACCGTAAAAAAAACTTCAAAACCACATCTGTTTATTTTCTGTTCTCTTTGAACTGTCAGGTACTTTTTGGGAATGAACGAATTATTGCATTTTATTTTATCTAGAACTCAATGAGACTTTTTCTCTTGATAAGAATGCATGTGAAGTCTTTTCATTTTCTGAATTTACATTGAGATTACCCCCTTTATCCTTTGAGCTAATTTCCCAAAATGTCTGAACAGGCCTGGCATCAAATATCCTTACTGTTGTAACACAATAAATTAGCTTGATTCAAATATGTACACCAGACTTTCATGAATAAAACATCTCCCACAGACTCAATTACTGCGAGAATTTAGTCAAATGACAAATGTGAGTCTAAGTTCAATGTACATATTTGAATCACGTACAATTCAATATGCAACCCCCTCCACCCCCCAGTTGTACTCTCTGCGTGTGTGTGTGTGTGAGACAGAGAGAGTGTGTGTGTGTGTGTGTTATGGTGTGGGTGTTACGATGTGATTACACGCTCTCCCATAATTGTGTGTTAGGCTTTTAGCACGGATTCCTATTCATATTTTTAGCAGTCTTTGGTGTCACAAGAATGTTAAGATAAACTACATTATCAGTTATTTATAGCACTGAATAATGATCAGTTCCAGAAAACAGGATCCAAAACACTTGAATGATGCAAAGTCCTACCAGGGGGGGTGTCTGTCCTTCAGATATTCCCAAGCTTTTAGTAAACAGCTTTAACTTGGCAAAGGCAAAGCCACCATGAAATGGAACACTGGAGCAGCTGGACAACAGCCTACAGTCCCCATGCTTAATGCAAAGTGAGGCCTAGAGGGGTATAAAGACCTACAGCACTGGGCTGTGGAATTATAGGTCCCCATTCTCTGAAGTGGAACACCAATCATTAACTATGGAATGAACTCGAGTGATGTTTATCATCCAGAACTAATCTTACATCACCTGTCCTCACTTATGCTTTTGTAACACCAAATTCTTAGAGAGGTTTCAGCATCTTCAGCTTGTGTGAAAACTTCCCAGAATAATAAAGACTGCTAGTGAAGCAAATGAACTGATCTAACTATTCAAACTATTCATTTCAGATGATTTCTTGATTATAACTTAATTGTCAGTGTTGTTTGTTTCGATTTTTCAGATCTGTCTACAGCTCAGCATCCAGTTGTACCAGCTGACAGCAATTGGTGTGTAACATTTTTAAACCTTACGACTGGGGTGATTAGTGACAGAGAATTCACTAATTTTTTTTGCCACAGATTCTGTCACAGATTCTGTCAGCTCAGTCTGTTTAAGTTGCGTTCAGCATTTCTAACACCTTGGACTTAATCTCAACTTGGCACAATGACATTGATACACAATGGTATTACACATATAATAATATGGGACGTACAGTGACAAACATGTATCATTTATGGTGGTGCCAAAAAGCATTTGAACACTGTACATTTTGAATCTCTATTAAATGTATTTACATAAGCTTTCTTCATGATTTTGTTACAGAATGACGTTTGTTTCCAATTTATGTGCACACACCCACCCACCACCCCCTAAAACACATTACATTAAAATACACAGACATTAAAATAGCTATGTATAACTGTTACTTGGTACAAGCGGTTAACACAATGGCAGTTTTACATTTAGAATAAGCTATGATGGGATTTACGTGCAGCTGGTGCAACTGGCTACTGTTTGTTAACAGCAGCCCACTATCCTACTAATGGTTTCAAACTAAACTAACTAAGAATATATAGTCAACATAATCCTGTGGTCAGTGTCCTGTGTCCACTAATGAAGGTCTAGAAGACAACCAACAGAATCTGGGCAGCAACAGATAAGCAACTGACTCTTACTTTACATCAAAAAGGTGAACCAACAAGGTAGGATTCTAACAAAGTAGACAGTGAGTGGACACAGGCAACTCCACAAGGAAACTCTCCAAGAAAGGCAAGCTATTCCTGGCACACACACGCACACACACCCACACACACACACCAGAATTTATATTCACATGTGAACAAGTAGTTGAGCTTCAGGTTTTAGAATGTGTTGCATGTTCCAAAAGCAGTGACCCCTCTCAATTTCTCCACCATCTGATTTCAGGCTCAAACTGCTGGATCTTTCGATTCAATTTCCAATAAGATAGCATGCATAAAGAGAAAAGACTGTTTATTTATTTACAACCACAACACCGGCCCATCACTCCAGCCTCTATTAATGGAGGAGACAGGCCAGATAAACGAGCCCAGAAGCGTGTGAGCCTGTGAGGATCTCTCTGACAGAGCCAATGCGAATCTCACGGCACATTAGCCTCTGCCAAGGCGTTTCAAACAGCTCGTCATCTTCCACCCAAACACCAGCAGCGCCTCAAGTGGCCAGGCCCATTGGCACTGTGAGCAAATAATTCACTTCCAGGCAGCTAATGAATATTCCATTGATGTGTGTTTCTGAGTGAGTGCATGGAATTACTGTATGAAAATGATGAGCAGTGGTGGAGAGAGCCCACAACAGGTGACAACCACATTTTATAATCTGCAAACTGCAAAATATAAGCACACTCATGTTGTAAACAGGCAGGAGAAATTCAACTATATATATTCAAGTAATATATATATATATATATATATATATATATATATATATATATATATATATATACAGTACTGTAACTACACTGTAAACCAAAAGAAATGAGCAGAAATCAAACTGGGCAAACATCTGTCCAAAGTTCATAAACTTAAATGCCAGAAGTATGCATACACATTTATTTTAAGTGTCTACTACAACAATTAACACCCAATTAAACTCCAAAACTTCTATTTTGCTCACTACAAAAAGCGCACTGAAGCAACCAGTGTTATATATTTTAACCAAATATTTAATACTGTTTAAACGTATGGTGTAAGTGATCTAAATTCTATTTATAAATTCATTCATTATCTGTAATCGCCTATTCATTTCAGGCTCAAGGTGTGTACAGACCCCACCTGGAATCACTGGCCAGTCCGGGACAATGCATCATGCACTAACACCTATGGACACTTCTGCATGGCCAATCCACCTAGCAACATGTTTTTTGAAGCTGTGGGAGTAAAACTGGAGCATCCAGAGAAGACACCCATGCAAACACAGAGACTGAACGTAAGGCCTGAACCCAAAAGCCAAAGTCCAGGAGCTGTGTCACAGAGGCACTACCTGTTGCGCCATTTCGCTGCCCACTGAAATGAGCATGTGAGCACCTAGACCATCCAGCATCTTGGTTGACAACTGCCACACAGTAGTTCTACTTGTATGACGTCAGATGCCACACTGCTCAAACTCATAACATTTAAGTTCAATTAAATTTATCACTGCAGATGAAACCGTTACAGTTTCACAAACTCAAACAGAAGAAAGAGGAAAAGATAATTGATGTCTTAAATTGAGTGTAACATCTGAATATACTTTAGGTAGGAATCACTCAATCCAGTTAATTACTCTGAACACTGAGGTTTACAGTGTAGCTCTAAAATCAGAATAAAGCTCTTTAATCAGACTGTGGGGCTATGTCTATAATCCAACTGGAGAGAGAGAGAGAGAGAGAGAGAGAGAGAGAGAGAGAGAGAGAGAGAGAGAGAGAGAGAGAGAGAAATAAGCAGGTGAATCATGTTGCCTCTGGACTAAAGCAAGGTCATGTCTGGTTGTGACAAACTGGGCCAAACTTGGCCACAGGCCTGCTGCCCAAAGTCACATGGAATTGTGGGTAAAACCTGAACTTTCTCATACTCAGACTGCCTTCCTAACTAGCAAATCATCTCCAGAGTAGCAGTGCCTCAGGGCTAAAGTAATTGTAATGCTGTTTCATACCCCTGTCTCCCTCTTCGTCTCTCTCTCCCGTCATTGCACTCCTTTTGCAATTAAATTAAACCCAATCTATTTTATTGGCATGACAAATAATGATGTATTTTGTATTCCTAAACTTTGGGTTACAGAGTCTGAGAAATGAAAAAAATAATGAACAAAAACAAAACAAACAAACAAGACGTGTCTTGTCTAAACTAATAGTTTGTAGCAGTACTGAAACTAGTTTGTGACTAATAGTGTGTGTGTGTGTGTGTGTACACGTGTGTATGCATGCTTAAACTTCATCTAACGCATTTAATTAAGAAATATTGTGCTGCCAGTTTTCAGCACTTCCACCATTAGATGATTATTTCTCAATATGTGAGCGCATGCATAATTTGGAACATTTATCATAACTTTTTATAAGGAGATTTCTTTTTAAGCTTTGGTTCCCAAAGTGCGGGAGTTATCGCAGAGGGCTGCAGCAGGACAGATGTATGAGGTACACAATGCAGTCACTGTAAAGGTTATTTGTGACTTTGTTTACAATAAAAAGTTGCACTTTTTTGTGAATTACATCCCTTAAAGAAAATTCTATTGGAGTCTACAAGCAAAGTTTCTGCAGAAAGAAACATTTGGGGACTAGTGTGTGGTTTTTAGTTTTTCGACTTGGTACTACGGTAAAACAAGACTACTCTAATAACGGTTAATAAGTGATTTACAGTTTTGCCAAACAGTGAACCCAAAACCTTCTACATTGTTACATTTCAGATCTTTTGCTCCATTAGGCAACATTAAGCCTTTCAGGTTCATTATATTTAATATGTGTTTAATCATTTAGTGTCTGTTCACTGCTCCAAAACCCAAACCTAAAGCACCAATTTTTAGCTCAATGGCTGACACAGAAATGTGAGTAGAGTGAAACGATGACATTATTAATCGGCTTCTAACAAATTTCTCGTTTCTTTGACAACTTTGGAGAAAGTGACACTGCAAATTATTTACAAATATCAACTTCAAAACTACTACTACTAGTTTATTCTAGTGCACGTGTTCATCACGAGCTTGGTAACTATGTCCTGCTGGAAGAGCAAATTGCTAATGTGTCATAGGCTTCAGTTATAAACAAACACAAAAGGGAAACTCATGAAAAATTTGCTTATGGAACCACTTTGAGAAAACACCAAAAGTGAAACCTTGGGTGTTGTACCAATGGTGAAATAAGTTAATACGTTTTTTCCACACCAACATTTCTGATCCAACAGCTCTGTATGGGACAATAATCAGTTTCACTCTGACTTTCGTTGTTTGTTACATTCCTATGAGCTTTTCAGAATGTCTCAGTTGAGGGTTTGTCCTATTTGCCAAATTCTTGATTCATAAGTGGGTGCCTCATTTCACTGTCATGAAGGACAATTGGTTCAATTACTGATTTAGCCGAATTCTAATGGAAACTCAAATAAATAAATAAATAAAAAAGCTCTGCATGCTTCCTCTGTCCATTCCTTCATTGCCTCAAGAACGTTTCAAGTATTGGTTTTCATTCTGGGATAATTAAAGCTGGAAAAGTCAGTTATTTTGTATATGCCTTTCATTAATAACATTAACAATATTTTGGCAGGTTCCCTAAGATGCGTCTCTGCTTAGAAATATCACACTTTCTGTTTCTTTCTGTATTTTAATTTCTTCCCCCAGATATACCACCAGGCTCAGGTCTAGCTGTGCTGTTCTGCAGCTCCAGGCTCTTCTATAGACCTTAATATAATATAAATATTAAACAGAGGGCTTAAACAGCAGCCCTGCCTCCCTCAAGGGAGACCATAGTTGTTCATTTATTGCCATCATTTTATACTGCACTTCTTTTTTCTTGTAAACATTGGTTTAAGTGGGTCATGTGCTTTATCTCATACAGCACTTACACCCTTGGTGAATAATCCACTGTGCCAAACAGCATCAAAAGCCCTTTTGAATTAAATGAAGCCTGTATTTTTGACAACATATTTCTCAATTAAAATACGTGTACTATAATATCAAATGCATTGTAGATATTTGATAACACTCCAGTTTGAAATCTATCCAACACCTGATTAATAAAGATATTTTACCGTAGCAGAATTTAAAACTACTTCAGTATTTTTTAAGGTCAATTTAATCTCTATTTCTATAGATGTTACATGTTATAAATTCATGACTTCTACATCTCAGGGATATAAGCTCCAAACTAAAGCAAGTAGATTAAATCAGGGTTGCTCAAACTTCCCTCCAGTAATGTGTCACCTTAGAGAATTTAGTTCCATCTCAAATTAAAGCCTTCAGGAGTGTCTGAATCATGGCTGAATCATGGAAAAATGGGGTTAAGCTGCATTTGACCCATCACTTTTTAAAGTACTGGGGCGATGCCTCGCCACTTTTTAATTGAGTTCAGTCCCCTTTTGGAGCACTAACATGACAAATCAATAGACTGTTCAACAGCAGCAGAACCAATTAAAATGTATATTTCTGTCAATTTTTTTCTGTCTTTTTTATTTGTGTTTATGAGAGGTCTTCCCAGCTCACTAATCTGTATTTTTACTGCTACCTTGCTAAGATACAATGTGTGGGAACTGTGTCCTTGGGAGTGACTGAGCTCTATCCAATACATCTGGGATGAATTGGAGTGGTTTTTGTGCTAAAAGCCAATCCTCCAACATCAGTAACCGACCTCATTAATACTCATGGCTGAATACAATCAAAGTCCTCACATGATGTTCTAAAACATACATTTTGGGCTTATAGTGAATATCTGTGATACTGAAAATAAGCTCTAAAAACACAGAATTATAGACAGTGACTCAGCTGTATTTTGTCATTCAATGATCTTTTCCCACCTTATTACCTTTGGAGGTACAATGCCGGTCCTGAGGAAATTAAATCACCAGGACCAAGCTGGGGCAGACCTGCATTAACCCCTTAAATGGCCTTAAACTGCTGGAGGGTCCAAATGTTCATTACACATAACAAAGCTGTAATTAGGATCTAATACTCTAGCAGTAGTGTATGAAAGAAATCTTAATCAGCCACTATCCAAGGCTTTGAAGGAGTGTTTATGTACGAATGGGCTTCTGATGGCTATGCAGCTATAGTTTTCCGATGACAGTCATAAAGACCCACATTTACGTCCCCTGATTGTACAAAAAGACCCATCAACATGATTAAAGGCTTTGTGACTGAACTACAGAGCCAGGAGCATGTTATATAGGGGGATATATTCCATCCTAGTTCTGCTCGATTTTGCTGCAGTTTTGATAAGGACAGTTACAACATACTCATCTCATGGCTTTCTAGTATTGACCTCTCTGGCACTGTGCTATCCTGGTTTACATCCCACTTGACAGATAGGATGCATTTTGTTACAACTGGGAGACACATTTATCACTGCTCCAGTTACTCAGGGAGTTCCACAAGGCTCTGATCGTGGCCCCTTATTATTTATTATTTATATGCTGCCCCATAGTCTCAATCTCCACTGCTATAAGTATTACACGCAGATCTGTTTTAGCCTAAAAAAAACCCAATCCACGCTGCTGTTGGAACTGACACACTGTCTGAACTCCAATGTTAAGCCAAGTTTAAAAAAAAATGTTCTATGTTCTACCAGATAAAATTATTTGCTCATTACAGTGTATACAAAATCCTGCAGCGAGCCTCTTAGTACACACCAAGAAGTATGCCCATATAACTCCCATCCCATCAATTACACTGGCTTCCAATCACAGAATGTGCCAGATACCAAATCCTGCTCTTAACCTATAAAGCCCAGCATGGCTTCAGATTCTGGACTTCCAATTGTTCCAAAGTTCAAACTCTCTAATATGGGTGTCAGTCTTTTAGCACTGCTGCCCCCACCCTTTGGAATTCCCCCTCATCTATTCACTCTTCTACCTTTGTCCAGTTTCAAAACTCAGCTAAAAACTATTTTCTGAATATTTTCACTCCCTCTAATATGAGTACATTTTTCCCTCTGATACTGGAAAATGACCTTGGGTTTCTTTGATGTGCTATACAAGTGTAATGATACAGGGTCTATATTGCCTAATGCTCAGGTAAATCAATGGTTTATTTTTATTGATGGTTATAGATTAGAAATGATAGGTTTCTGATCTACAGTTTGTTGTAGGTTGAGTTAGATCTGGTGGGAGTTTATCAGGTCAAAACATCAAGCCTTATAAAGGTTCTACTCCAGAGCTCACTCCTGCTAGTTCCTTTCTCATGGTTTAGTATTCACTTCTCTCTTGGAGCAGGTTCTCTCTACTCCCACGTTCAGATGGTTTTAGAGCTGACTTGGAGAAGGCTGTGTCTTTGTTACTGGTGCTGTGGGTCTCAGTTCTGCAGACTCCAGTTTCACCAGGGAGATTGTCCTTGATTTGAGCTGGAGGACTGAAGCAGAGTGCCAGCAGAGTGATGCAGGAACTCTGCTCCTTACCTTAAATGGCTCAGGTATGAAAGGTCAGAGTGTCACATTCACTTTTTTAGAGAATTTAAAAAAAGACCTCTTCATTAGTGTAGCTTCTTGAATACTCATTATATGTTCAATCCAATGTTTGTATAGTTTACTATGATTAATTTACCCTAGATATATGAGTATGATTAACCCATACTCCAGCTGTTCTCAGAGGTTTGGGATTGAGCTTCATCACACTACAGAATGCAGTTCCGCTGCTGCACAACCCAACACTGGGGGGATTTACCAGGCCAATTCCTATGAGTATTATATAAGGCTGGGCACTGTTTGGAATACAATACTACATTTTATTTTAAGACGATTAATAGCCAAACTGACCAACAACAAGGGTAGTGCCACACTATCAAATGAGCAGGTTTAGCAGCATTTAATAAGTACTACAAACAGTCATCTACTGTACATGAGTTTGTATCATAACATAACACATATTTTCAGTTGCTGTACTCTTCATTTCAGAAAAGGTGAAATAAAAAAAAATGCCCTTCTTCAGTTTTCCCTTTGCTCCTGGGAGTCTATTCCTTCTGATGTCAGTTGCTTTGAAAGTGTTAAATGATAAACTATACTGGCTGGTCTGTTGTTTTTATATGTATTTTTTCCACCTAACTAGGTTACTTTCATAAATAAATGATATAACTTGTCAATATTTGTTTTTCTTTGAATTATATTATCTTAACATCACAGAAAGAACTGACATTTCAGGAGCTCATCAAACATGATTGTTCACTCTCTCTCTCTGATGAGCAGGCCTCTCTCACTCGTACATTTGATTTGCATAAAACTTCTGCTGTTTGGAAAACACTAGATTGTTCTCAGTAAAAAATAACAGGTCATGTTTTTGGACAACTAGCCTGCGTCCCACAGGTCTGAGCAGGCACAGGCTGAACAGTTTATCACAACAGTGAAATAACAGGCTTTACTATTAAAACAAGACACTTGACCTGCACACCAAAACACACCTGCATTTTTGTTTTCTATTTTTTATTTATTTTTTTAATGAACAGGTAGGAGTACAAAAGGTGCTGTTTCAGTCAACTACTGCCTTTCCTGCTCAGTTCAAGTGCTGAAATAACACGTTCTTACTGTTCTAAAACCAAAAGGTTTTAGAGATGAACCAGCAGCAATTTGGACTGGACAGTAATATTTTTATTATGTATAATGCCAATGCATTTGGGCACATAGGCCATAAACCTCCCACAAAAACCCTCTTTATATCCAGTTTAGAACCTATAGAATTGCAAAATGCCATTAACCTAAAAAATGTTTTTTTTTAAATTAAATAAACTGTACAACTTCACTGCATGCAGCAAAGTTATATTTTGCTGTAAATATTTGTCTAAACTTTAGCTTGATTCAACAATAAAATACAGTGTGTATATACAGTACCTATTGTGTATACATATGTTCTTGTAGATTCTAGACATTATATAATTGTTCAGAGAACATGTTTAAAAATTGTATAGTATATGATAACATACTAACCCAGCGTTTCTCAAAATGTCGCGGGGTGATTTCTCAAAGTAGGTCGCATAGGTATTGCAGGCGGGCAGCAAGGAATCGGAAGAAATGAGCATTTTTATACCCATCTTAATTAATGCCTTTCTGTTTTGCCAATTAAGCTTACTATAAAAGGCACCCACTCACAATGGATTCATTAATAGCCCTTAAACAAACTAAAAGGTCCAGAAAATGTAGCCTGCCTGGAACCAAAATATGATTTTTCATAAACTTTTTATTTTGAAAATGCTCCACTAAGATTAATGTGTTTTGGCAGCGAGGCAGACACAGGGTCGGTCTTCTATCAGCCTTCGTTAATGCGCCTGTTCAAATATAAATCTGCTCCAATCATCAGCTTCACTGGTTCTCTGATTCACCGTCAGAGTCTGGTTTATAAAGTTAGTTGTTTTTTTTGTTGTTGTTTTTTTAAACCAGCTCTGGGCTTGAGGTCAGCAATGAGAACACAACAGATAACAATGATGGTTAATTACAGGTATGAAAGCGGCTTGTATATAACTGTTAGGGAAAGAGAGGAGGATCTGACAGTTAGTGAACGTTAATATTCTCTGTGTTTAGGTTGTGACATGCAGCAGGTTTAAGAGTAGTCTCTGGCTGTGTCCCAATCTGCACACTGCTGCACTGAATAGTGTTTAAAATAATAATAATATACCACCCTCAGCAGTGCTCTCTGTAGTGGAGTATGTAAAGCTCCATAGTGTGTTGTCTGGGACACAGCCTCACTCTCTAACATTAATGTTAATCAAATGCTGTTTCACATCAATATAAATGCAGTATTTTACTGCCTCATAGGGATCAGTTTATAGCTATATAAAATTTTGGGAATGGGGTGTGCTTTGACTCAGCAAATATGCCCCCCACCCACCCCCTAAATATCAAACTCACCCCTACGCCCGCCACCTGCCTTTGCTCATTTTTGCACAGATTGTATTTTTGAACATTGATGTTAATGCTGTATCTAGTGTTATAATGTTAAGCTACTGATTTAGAGACTGAAGTTGATGTTACTTAAACAAATACGAAAATTGTAAATTTGCATGTGTATTTTATTACAAATTTTTTGGGGGCAATATGGTACAGGTGGGGCGTGAAAATTCCCCTTCGTCTGAGATAGAAAAAGTTTGAGAAACACTGTACTAACCTAAGCATGTCATTCCACCAGATTTTGATCATTGCTGTGAAGGTTATCTGTATTTTACTGAACCCCACTCCAGATGTGTTTCCTCATTGGACTGACCTGCCACAGCGAATCTGCGGCAGTTACATCAGCACCAGCTACACATATGAAAGCCCCAGCAATGCTGATCAATCTTGGGGAGCTACACTTCTCAGATACTGTAGCTACAGGGTCAGCCACAACAGCATACTGATTTACTCACTACATTTCTTTTATAAACATCAGAGTCATACATATACACCTCATACATACGTTTTCTACTAAGTCCTACACATATGTCATAAACTTTTATTTTAATGGAATCCCACCAGTTATGATTTAGAACAGATTACATGTACTTTCATAAAATTACACAGTAAATTGTCTAGAATTAATATCAGCTGCAGAACAGTGCACTTTAGGGAAAGAGTTTCCAAATGTGTACGGTGTTTGAGTGTACTGTAGAATCACATTAGTTGTTTTAAAACTGAAGTGTGCGCGCGCTATCATTTCTCCTTTGATATAATAGGATTTGTGTCAACTTCCTGTAAAGCTTGTCCAACCTTGTAACTACGCTATGAAAGAACATATTTGTGGCTGGATCATGGATCAATATTCTGCTATGTTATCAGCTTTTCAGTGAGTGGGATAGATAGATAATGGCACAAGAGTGGACACAGTCAGGGCCAGTGCAGAAATATTTTAGCCTCTTCCTCATACATTACCACCTGAAGGTGTGAAGGGTGTCTAAGGAAAAATAAGCTACGCACACAAAAACAGACCTCAGTTGTCTTGTCCATTTAATGGAGTGCCCCTCTTGTTGACCGTGATGAGGTGGCTGGGTGCGCTCTATTGGTGAGAAAAAGGAGAAATCTCTCCACACTTCAGCAGCTCCACAGAAATAAACTCATCTTGGCTGCTGTGTGTTTGTTCCTGTTGATTTTTCTGTCACTCACTATCTCCTTCTCTCTCTCTCTCTCTCTCTCTCTCTCACACTCTCTCTCTCTAATGTTGGTTCACAGTGGCATGGTAAATCCCACAGGCCTGCCAGGTCAAGCGTAAATTCAGACAGCAGGGTCTCTGTTGGGGTGTGTGTGTGTGTGTGTGAGGATAGTGAGTGTGTGGTGTTAAACGGTCAAGACAGAAGACATACAAGACTTTATACAACTAGTGACACAGACAGCAGATCACAGAGAGAATTTGTGGCACCTCTCTCTCTCACACAAACACACAAACACACACACACAGACAAACACAGTATTATGGCCCAAACCCATAAAAACTCATGACTCTTTAAAGATGTAATCTGGCAAAAAATCTAATTTACACAATTTCCCATTTACCCCAGATGAACTCAATAAGCCAAGACACGTTTAATGTTCAATTTCAGCTCATTTTGCTTCATTAGTTTATAGCACTATAACTACCACATAGAATAAACACTAGGAATCCAGTCATTTCTGTATCCCTTCTGTAAATACATCTCTAGAACTTATCTCAACTTACTCAAAACACGTTTAGATGTTTAAGGCCGCTTTGATTTCCCGGAGCAGTGGTATGTGTAAATGCGACCACACAACCTTCGTCCAAGACATTACCCGGACCTTTCCCTGGTAGCACCCTAGTAAAGAATCCGGGTAAAGTCTGAGTCAGCGTATGTGAGAATAGTGTGGGGAAACGTTCCAGTGTTTCTCCTGCACGCGCAGCACTGGCTCGGCACCACGCCTAAACCATGTGTTACATTTCCTGCTGCAAGACCGCACCTGATTCAGAAAATCTAAAAGTGTTGAAAGTAAAAGTACCATGATGTGTTATGGGTCTAATGTTCTATTATCATTTTTGTAACAAGATGAAAAGACTCTATGGTCACTCATGGTTCCCCAGTCTTTTAACAGAATGTCATTAATTAATCTGACACTTTTAAACGCAACAGAAACAGCCAAAGATTAATTGCAATGAATGTTATATCAGCCCTCTCCAGGGTGTATTCCTGCCTTGCGCCCAATGATTCCAGGTAGGCTCTGGACCCACCGCGACCCTGAACTGGATAAGGGTTACAGATAATGAATGAATGAATGAATGTTATATCAACTGTCACTTACACCCAGGGTGTTTCCCCTCCAAACCAACAGGGGTCGCTGTCTCCTGAGTATTACGCCCAATTTATGATTCTGAGTCGAACCTACGCCATAGGGCACACATCAAACTGAAATCTACACTTTAGCCTGACTCGCCCCTCTCCAGAAATGCGTGTTGCATTGAGACAGACAGCAGCAATTCACCACCAGAGTTCCTCAGACATTGGTTTGGACTTCACAGAATGAATACAGTTAAACAAAGGGGGGAGAGGAAAAAACTTGCAATGAGGAATGAGAACACATGGGAAAAATGTGCCTACCCTCCTCCAAAAGTGCAGTTTCTGCAGTGCTGACCCAAGATTAGCATCGACAGAGGCTCTGTTCACACTATTACAGCTCAGTGAAGTATCACACTTTTGAAGCTGTAATTTTAGGGTAAAAAATATTACATGGATTTTCTTTAAGCTCTGTTTTGTCTTTGTAAAGAAGCTTATTGTTTGAAGTATTTCTGCAATTCTGAGTCATTTCTTTCTTAAATATGTTTTTAGTTTTTCTGACTTTTTGCCTGATGCTCTGTTTTTTGCTTTTGGGACTTGTTTATGTCACTGAACTGATTTTCAGGATTGCAACTGATTCGCACCCTGGGCTTGGAGTGATTAATCACATCTACAGATATGTAAACCATGTAATGTAATGAATATTAGTCACTGATGAATCTAAACAGTACAAATCACTTTCTTTAGACAGTTTATGGTTTTACCCACACAAGCCAAAAAGGAATGTCAGATTTTCATAATGTAATGGAGTAAAAAGTAACATATTTGACTTCGAAATGTAGTGGAGTTAAAGTAAAATAGTCACCCAAAATAGAAATACAGTACAGACACTGGAAATAGCTACTTAGGTACAGGAACAAATTACATTTACTACGTTACCATCCACCACTGCTCTGGACGCACCGCAACACTGAACTGGATAAGAGGTTATAGACAATGAATGAACGCTTGGACCAGAGGTGGGTAGTTACTAGATTATATTTACTTACATCCACCAACCTAAGTACACATTTCATGGTAGTGTACCTTCTTGAATATTTTCTAATCATGATACATGCTCCTAATTATTCTGGGCTCCTGACCCACCGCAATCCTAAACAGGATGAAGCAGTAACATAAAATCCATAACTGAATAAACAGAGATTTTCATACAAATATCATATAAACAATCTGAAATGTTAAAACAAAATAAAAATAACTGTTTCTTCTAAACCAGTTTTTGCACATACCACTCTACACATTTGTGTTCTATCCTTTGTCCAAAAAACTTGTAATTAATCAGGATTAATCACATAATGTCACTGTGATTATCTATTTTTTTTCTAATAAATTTATTATTTATTTATTTTTAATCGAATGACACCACTAATAATAATTATAAATAATGTTTGGAACATACTTGGTGAGTTTGTAGAGTACTATTAAACATTAAAATAACCATAGCCCATTGTTGTACTGTATAGAAAGTATCTAGTAATATATTGCAAACAGCTGAAGTGCAAAAACAACACCTTCATACTGTAATGTAAACGTAATGATGCAGAACATTGTGTTGTAAAAATAAATAACTATTAAAATCACACTGATGTGTTATAATTCTTCTGAATTACCTGTGAGACTGGTTTGCACAACACACATGTAAATGTGGGATATGCTCATAAATGCAAATAATATGCATGATTAACCTCAAGAAGTAGAGCAGACCAGAAGGAAAATGAGTGAGAACCATTCATGTGTACCTCTGTGTGTGTGTGTGTGTGTGTGTGTGTGTGTGTGTGTGTGTGTGTGTGTGTGAGAGAGAGAGAGAGAGAGAGAGAGAGAGAGACTGCATGTGTTAAAGTGAGAAAGAGAGAGACAGAGAGAGAGAGACTGCATGTGTTAAAGTGAGAGAGAGAGAGAGAGAGAGAGAGAGAAAGACTGCATGTGTTAAAGAGAGAAAGAGAGAGAGAGAGAGAGAGAGAGAGAGAGAGAGAGAGAGAATATGAAGAGGAAGGAAAAAATCAATGAAAATGCCAAAGCACACAGACGCTCCATTAACTGTAAAAACTTACCTCAACCTCCTTCACATGCAAGCAGAGAGAGAGCGAGAGAGAGAGAGAGAGACAGAGAGAGTCTTGTTAAAACACAAAGTGCTCTAAAACACACAGGGTCTATTGTAAGCTAAGTTTGACAACAGTTTATATTTTAATGTTGTTAAAATTTGTCATATGCTGCAGAAAAAGGCTTATGACTGTGTTACAGTATGGAAGCACATGAAGAACGTCTTACCAAGCAAATAAGCCCTGACCTAAAGAAAGCACTAATAAATATAACAACTGCTGAAAAATACTGAAAAAAAATGAAAATCTATAATTATCACTGACAACATTGCTGATAACATCTGATTATCGAACATCCACCTTGATAACAACACTGTGTTACTGCACACAGTCACCTTCCTCAATTTAATGTATACTGTGTGAATAAAGGCAACTGTTATTTACTTGTCAAATGCTGTGATTG
This sequence comes from Hoplias malabaricus, assembly GCF_029633855.1. Taxonomy (NCBI): domain Eukaryota; kingdom Metazoa; phylum Chordata; class Actinopteri; order Characiformes; family Erythrinidae; genus Hoplias; species Hoplias malabaricus. Next base: position 22,758,768 of record NC_089803.1, on the reverse strand, counting down.
TAACTTAAATTGTCATTATTTGAAATCTTGAATATGGTGCATCAGACTGCCAGTTTATCTGTGGCTGTGTTAACCCATAGTAATTGGGCATTTATTTGCTTCTGCGTGGTCAAACTCATCCACTGGCTATTCATAAGCTAGGTGTTACTAGGTAAAAAAAACACGTCCACACAAACCTTAAGATAATATTATTGAAAATACAGGATGTTATCAAAATTACGACTTTCTCAAATGGCGATTTCAATATAACTGAAATCCTTTCCATTATAAACTACAATCCTTTCAAATCTAAACCTTTTAGTGGATCTTCAATCACTAAAAGTATTCACAGTATATTCAGAAAAGCTTAATGTAAATTATTGGGATGTAATTTATGGTAACACGATACAAAATGTGAAATTGCCTATGGGTGAACTCTTAATCCCAAGCTTGTTTACCCCCCCTCCCACTCTACTTTTTCACAATTACAATAGCATGTAAAAATGGGCAGAACTTAAAACAGCGCAATTAATGAGACACCATTAATTCTCAAGAGAGTGAGAAGTATGATCACACACTAAACTCACAGACGTAACATTAATTTTAAAAAGTGTTGTATGACTAAATTAATGTGGGCTTTCATCAAATTGAGATGGTTTTGTTTCTGGAGTAGCGCACATCTCCATGACACAAAAGCTCATTAACACTGCCCTTATTATCAGCCAATAAACTGTGATTACCGACACTCTCCTTCACACTTGCTCCTTTCAGAGAGGCATTTTTGCGTTATCTGAGCCACAGTTTACTGATTGCTGATGCACTTTTTGTCAGATTTGTTAGTGATATCAAACACATTTTGGAAAAGTTACTGTGACTTCTAGTTTTATGTTTACAGGCCTCTCCCCATTCAAAGAGACTGGAGCCTGGGCTTGAATGAGTTGAAATAACTGCCTGAGGGAACTTCTGAAATCACTGCAGAATGGACAGGATTTCCTATAATGACTTGGGTGATATACTGTAAAGAACAGCTCTTCCATGTTTAAACTATGGCTAGTGCTGGTTAATATCTACTGTGTGAGCCTAGGGCTGGAGAATAAAAGTGGAGCACTGTAAAGTACAGCTTTTGCACTGTTGCATCATGGCTATCGTGCTAGCTGTTAGCTCATGTGTTAGCTTGAGGCAAATACATCAGCTTGTGGATATATCACTTGATGGGGTTGAAATAATTGAGAGATTTGTTTGGTTTTCTCTTGCTAATGAGTTGACTTTCTACAATCTGACATTTGTGTAATCCCGCTAGAGCTCTGAGAAAACCTGTCACACACAAAGGTCCATTATCAGTGGCCATATTATGAGCCATTAAATTGTGATTATCAACACCCTTCCACCCCTCCCCCTCTCTAGCTCTCTCTCTCCAGGTGTTTTATATAAGTTCATCATCACACTGAGCAGAGATGTGGTTTTCTGCCTACTCCTCCATGCAAATGAGAGAGAGAGAGAGAGACAGAGAGAGAGAGAGATCCATCTCCTGTAGCCTTCCACACTTGTCTCGCGCTATGGGTGTGTAACACAGACTAATAAACCTGCTTATCTATGTGAGGAATAATAGAAAGCATATCATTCTTACTGTGTGTGACCGGGTGTGAAAGTGTAAACAAACAAGGCCTATGATGAATTTCACTGTATTTTCATTCACCACTGTTTCACTGCAGTTCTCACCTCTATAGAGTGATGTCTTTGTAACAGCTCACAGACAGGTCGTCCCTTTGCTAATTTTTCATTTATTGCTATGCAATTAGATAAAGCTCTTTGTGTGATTAAAGTACAGCTCCAATGCTGCTTGTTGTTTCTGTGGAAAAGCTAGGTTTGACCTCGTCTGCCCTTTGGCAGTAATGAATGCATGGTATCGCACATTAAAGATTTAGCTGCCCTCCTCTGTCCCTCCCCCCGAACAGCCTGCTCTAGCCAAACTGCTTTCATTTGTGAAATAATGCAATCTCTCGCCAACACTGATTAAAGTGCCTTGTCTCCTCTTTTCTCATCCCTCCCCATTCATGCCTATTTCATGTTCCTGTGTAGCTTTTAAGTGTAAATGAAATGAAAGGCAAAAAAAGGAAAAAAAAAAAAAAAAAAAAAAAAAAACAATAGTTAGGGGAAAAAAATCAAATCTACCAGTGCTGCTTTGAATTCAAGGGCTGTGTTATGGTGAGTTGTTTTCTTGATGGGACATGTTTTCAATCCTCTGCCTCTGGAGGATTATGCTCTGAAATATTTAGGTTTGTTTTTTTAAAAAGGTTAGAGAAACATCATCAGGCCATAAGTCAATATTTTTACATGAGGTGTTTTTGTGCAGACAGCATAGCTCTAATGGACAACTCTAATGGCTGATTTCATGGCTATGGAATTAAAGTTATGTTGTCAAAAGTGCTCATCTGTCAAAAATCTAATCAGTATGATATGTAATGAAATAAGATTTCCAACTGAATTCAATAAATTAATCATGTTTATTAGCTACTGTCTTCCTGTGGTCTGTTTCTGGGTTTAATCTAATGCAGTAAATGCTGAGAGGTAATGTAATGTGGCACTTACAGGTGGCGATCACGTCTGTAATCATAAAACATTTTTTTTTATAAAATTCAGAAGACGTTTCCTCACCATTTGCTGCTGTCCAGTCTGTTTGTGCAGAAATGTGGTTGAATGTATTTACTAAGCCCTAGTGTCTTATATATTTAAAATAAAACGTCTCTGGGTCCGGTACGCTAGTCTCGGTGTCTCTCCCTCCCTCCCTGGGAGAAAAAAAAGGCCTCTGTCATTTTTTATTATTATTATTATTATTATTATTAATTATTTATTTTAGACAACAGAGAGAACTCCATACATTCAAAAGCACAAACTGAGATGAGGACATTGCTGTATTCCTGCTCCACAGATTGGTAATATTGACTTATTTGTGCTGTTATGGATCAGTTAAGGTGGACATGTCAATGCTTTACTGAAAGTGCTACACACAACTCGAGTTACAAATGAGTTTCTGTGGTAATTCAAAAAGTGCATAAAACATACAGAAAAACATACATTCTTCTTAAACATACAGTTCCACCTTAAAAGATGCATAGATCCTGAACGTAAACAACCCAGAAAGAATAGTGTTTCCCCACAATTACAGACATCCCCTTTAAGGGAAATCATCAAGCAGTGCTAGACATTGACACTGGATGTCAGCAGTGTGTGTACATTCTTGTTTTTCGTTTTGGTTTGTTTGTTTTGTTTTTTGCTTTAGGCTTAATTGGGGTCTAGAAAACTCCTCTATATGGCTCTATATTTCCACTTCCTGTACAGATGTACAGAGTCTTGTGTCCCCATTCTGTTTCTGTTTATATGACCCCTTGACAATGTCATAAATGCAATGGAGAATGGAGCAATAGAAATTATCCAAATATTGTTCAGCAAATTTCCATTAAATGTCCATAGTAGTTTATTTTATTTTTTTGGGGGGGGATCCAGGTTTTGTGTGTTTATCTTAGCTTATCTATACTTACAGGTTTATCATAAATTAAATATATGCTATGAAGTTGGGCAATATGACAGACATTCATATTCATCTTCTGTAAGCACTTCATCTTTATGAGGGTCACAGTGGGTCTGGAGCCTACCCAGAATCATTGGGCACAAAGCAGAAAGACAAAGATCCCACATATGAGCAATACGGAAAAGGTAATATCAATATAACATCCTCACAATACACCACAAGTCTCACAAAGCTCAGTCTAATTGAGGTTGAACTAGTCTCACATTTGTCAGACTCTCTAGGGAGGTCTGGTACCTTTCATCACTCAGTGTGACCAATGACCACCTACTGCAGCAGGAAAATTAATATGACAGACGCAAAAGTACCAATCACAAGTCTGCCATTTTGGCACAACGTGTAAAACGAGGCAGATAGCCAATCAGAATGCAACTGGCAGAATCCTGACAGTGAGGCCATGTTAGTGCACTGAAAGTATCAGGCTCTCCATCAACGTGTGGGCGGAGCATCTGTGGCTGAGACTAGGGTTGATCTGACCCCAGATAAAGTGCTACATTTATAAAATACCATAAAAAACAATGAGTGTATTATTTTTCCAACTCTTTTAGTGTGTGCATTTAATTAAATAGGATCAGACTCTCATAGACCCCAGAGGATCATCACAAATCCCAAAGGCAAACTTGGAACAATAATTAAAGCAAGAACCTTTTCTTAATCTCTTTCTAATGAAACATGTTGTTATAGGTCAGGCGTAGTAGGTCAATGCTGATCATCTGATATTGGCAATATGTTCAGAGAAGTACACGATGTGATTAATAGCAGTAGGGATGCAACAGTATGGAAATTCCTGGCCAATGCCAATATCATACTTTTCATGCACATATTTGTTGTTACGAATACATACACATTGATAAAATGCAGAAACTGGGACTAAGTCCACTTAGATTTGCATTACACAGACGTGCAAAACTTATTTGTACTGAGTTACAAACGCAGTCACGTCAATAAAACGCAAACATATTAGTACAGAATCCATCCATCTGTCCAACATTCTGCTCTTCCGGGACATTATAAATGTGACCAATGCCAAATATCCAATGCAGATTAAATTATTAGGGGCTGATATGATTTTAGATATCCTTCTGCATCCCAAACAACATTATTATTTCATTATGTCGCCCACTCTTGTATACAGGCATGCTTTCGGTCATTCTTATTCAATATACGTTCACATTCCACCTTCCATATCTCTCTCGTTTTCCCTCACGGAGTTCCCTTCATTTTCTTAATCACAGGACAAAATGAAAGATGCACTGAGATGAATAATGCAAAAAAAAAAAAAAACGTTCAAAATCATCCGCAAAACACTGATGGCTTAGAGAGGGAGAGAGAGAGAGAGAGAGAGAGAGAGAGAGAGAGAGAGCTCTACTTTTATCACTTTGTGATTCAGACCGTGTGTGCAGAACTAAAAGCCTTTGGGGAAATGACCGGATCTTGTGTAGAGGTAAATCCAGGTTTGCTCCCGGTGGCGATTTCCAGCTTTTTTGCTTAAGAGGGTCAGTATGTTTGAAAGTGACTATCCCACTCATGTCTGCTCGGCTGAGAGCTTGTGCAGTGTTTATAAATAGGTGTTCTCACTTTCCTTCCTGAGCATAAGAGAGCAATGAATACACAGAACTGACCCTTTAACTAGATTTAATGATACGCTACATCACTGTCCTGTAAATGGCCCAAACCATGGAACAATGTCTTAACTCTCTGTAAAGGTTTTAAAACAGTGTTCCCTTTGGAGTCTTTCTAATTCTATATGATTACAAAAATAAGCTAGGAAACCTGCCAAGGTACAATTGACATATATTTTGTGATTTAACCAAAGCAACACATTATACCCCAGGGATTTAAAATGAAGGCACACGATGCGTTTCAGCCTTGGACAGTATTTTTTAAATTGAATTTCTTTGAATGAAGCCAATCCAAAGCCTGTGGATATCCCAGTCTTAAAAGCAATGTTTGCGATTTTAACCATAAAAACTTTTTTATAAAATTCACAGAATATTTCTTGACCATTTGCTAGCACTGTGATCTGTTTGCACTGAAGGCTGAGGTTTGTTTGTATGCAGCCCTAGCCCAGTGGGAGGCCTGTACTCTGTGTGTCACTGGCTGAGAAAAGACATCTGGAGATGTCGGCGAAAGCTCTGAACAGTGTCGTTTCTTCACTCCCACCACCCTCCAAATTTCCTGAAAGTCGTGGGAACTGAACCAATAACCTTTTCATCCTAAGCCCTCTTTTCCAACCATTTGACCATGGCTTCCCACAAATGCAGGCACTTTATAAATACATTTTAAATTTGAGGCTGTGGCTCAAAAACATATTTTCATGGATTTAACAGTGTTTGTACAAATTGCAGACCAGGAGACACAGATTGGGATTTATTTATTTATTTGTGAATAGCATTTGTCAAGTATTTTGAGACTAAACTCTGTCCATACATAAATAGCTTTCAGGAGAATAAAATAACCTGATATTTTCTTTGACATTGGGTTAATCACACTTATACCCCTTTCACACAAGCATGGTAATCCAGAAACATTACACAGTTTACCCAGACAAGCTGTATGCATGAAAGCAGACGCCTGCAACATTAGTTCCGGACATTACTCTGACTTTATCATCCCAGTAAAGACTCAGGGTAAAGCCTGAGTCAGCGCATGTGAGAATGAAGTGGGTAATGGTCCAGCATTTCTCCTGCACACGCGCTGCCCCATGCCTCAGGCACACGTTTCATCTCCTGCTGCGAGAACGCGCCTGATGCAGAAAATCTCCTGCTGTGCGCTGCATATGTGAAAAGAAGACTCCGGGACATCGCCGGACCCAATACTCTGGAGTTTCTCTAGAAGTTCTTCAGAGTTCATGTGTAAAAGCAGCATTAGAGAAAATAACAACAACACTATTTGACAAAAATACTAATTTGGATCCTCAAACAGCAGCAGAGCAGTAAGAGTTAGCGTGGCTAACATTTCAAAACAAGTAGAAATCAGTTAAGGAAGAACATCTGTGCCAGATTATTTAACTGGGCTAATAAACTCAAGAGCTAAGTGTTACAAATGGTTTGTCGGCCAAGCTGGTCCATTAGTGTAGCTGAATGACAAATATAAATGCAGCAGATTGACTGAGTAGATTAGCATCAAGTCCACGTGGCAGTAATCATGATATAGTCAGCGCTGCATATGGAGTTGTGCTACTACCCCATAGATTATTAATGCATAATGCTAAGCAGCTTATTGTTGTTCTTCCATTAGTTAGTGTGTCTCTGTGTTCGTAACCTGTCTACATTCATCTGTTATCTTTGCTATTCATTAAACAGAATGGAAAATAGACTCTGGGTACTCATTTGCATCTTTAACCAGGAGTGAATACAACCAGACTACAAATCAGCAGCCTCTAACCACCCCACACTTTAGGAGGGAGTCAAAACTGTATTTTTTATCCCTCTGTTTCTATCCGTTCTCTCTCATGGCTGATGATTTTATATCCCAGAGACCTCCCCTGCTGTTTAAAAAAAAAGAAGAGTGCCAAGAGAAAGCAAGGGATGAAGGGAGGGAGGAGATAAAGGAGATAAAGTTGATATGAGCACTGTTCACCGCCCTGACCCCTGCCCAAGAGGCTGGGGGACCCCGTGGGCCAGAAGCTTTCTTTCAAAGCACAGTGCAATGATACAGCAGGATAGGGAATATCAATCTCGCTTTCTCTCTCTCCCTCACTGTCTCTCACATTTAAAACTTGGATGCTACTTTAAAAATTAGGGTCTATGAAACATGGCTAACATGAATGAAACAAGACAAAAAACAATGGCTTTGTGCCTGGCGAGTATTTATTTTTATTTTTTTTCATTCTATCTCTATCTTAAGGTTTAGGAAAAGTATATATGCACAGGTTTTTGTGTAACAGTACAGCACTAGAATGGACACACACACACATACACACACACGTTGGTCCCACTGTACATGTTAGCTACATTTATCTTTGTCTGTGGAAAGTCATAACTATCTCTACACCTAGCCCTAACCTTAGTAACCAAAAGGAAAACCTTTGACTCTTATTTTGGGGAATGAACTGTTTTGGATCAAAAGCTTTTAGAAAAGTCAGGGCACATTTTTGATTTGATATTTCACCAACACTGAGCAGAAAAGTGAGTTTTTTTCTGGAATTTTGGCCTGACATTTCACATAAACAAGCATAAACACACACACGACAGCAAGCACATTCATCCAGAGCAGTGAGCAGATATCCTCAGCACCCAGGGAGCAGTTACGTGTTATGGTGCTTTTCCACTGCATAGACCTGACTCAACTGTGCTCTTTTGCTTTTCCACTAGGCAAACCTGGTACCTGGAACTGGGCACCTTTTTTCCACACGAAATAAAGTACTTAATGTGATGTGTAAACCTTGCAAAGTGCTGATTTGCCAGAAAGACTTGTGACACTATGGAATGCAGACCTCCATCACAAACAAGCCACTTCTAATATCTCCAAGTTACAGACAGGTAACAAGGAAAATCTACTGATCTGTGAAAACTGGGGAGTGAAGCCAAGTTCCAACCAAAAAAACAAAAACAATGATCAAATACACAATGGTTAAACAGCGTGTAACTTTACCGCCATTGTTGTTGTGGTATTCAAAGCATGCTGTACCCATTAGAGACAGGGTTTTGTGACTGTCTGTGAGGAGTTGGTGTGTTCTCCCCGTGTCTGCGTGGGTTTCCTCCGGGTGACTGTCTGTGAGGAGTTGGTGTGTTCTCCCTGTGTCTGCGTGGGTTTCCTCCGGGTGACTGTCTGTGAGGAGTTGGTGTGTTCTCCCTGTGTCTGCGTGGGTTTCCTCCGGGTGACTGTCTGTGAGTAGTTGGTGTGTTCTCCCTGTGTCCGCGTGGGTTTCCTCCGGGTGACTGTCTGTGAGGAGTTGGTGTGTTCTCCCTGTGTCTGCATGGGTTTCCTCCGGGTGACTGTCTGTGAGGAGTTGGTGTGTTCTCCCTGTGTCTGCGTGTGTTTCCTCCGGGTGATCCGGTTTCCTCCCACAGTCCAAAAACACACGTTGCAGGTGGATTGGCGACTCAAAAGTGTGTGTGTGTGTGTGTTGCCCTGTGAAGTACTGCCGCCCCCTCCAGGGTGTATTCCTGCCTTGCGCCCAATGATTCCAGGTAGGCTCTGGACCCACCGTGACCCTGAATTGGATAAGCGCTTACAGATAATGAATGAATGAATGGAATTCATTCTGGTATTCTTTAAAGTCTATAAACAGTTAGTGGAGAGAGAGTGGTTGTGATATTTAAGCGGTAAAAGTTATTTTAGATTAAAAGTGGATGGGTAGAGTTCTGGTGATCTGTAAGCACCTCATTATAGCTCCCATGGTCTAACTAGAAGTAGCTGGTTGGAGTTATGTTGGTCTACTGGCAGTTATACTGGTCTAAAGGGTGTTGCTTAGAATCATTACGGCATGAAGGAAATTGACCATAAGGGGTACTGTTGTCTGTAGGGAATTGTTTAGAATGTTTATGGAATGCTATATAAACTGTAGGTTGTAGATCCCATGGCCCATAGGATAAGATTTATTATGGACTGTAAAAGTCTGCTTATATTTTTAATGATCTATCAGAAGCTTTACACTCATGGGCATTGAAATTACACGTCTAGATTTAATGCGTATTCAGTGGGTTGATCATATTAGTTTAGAATAAAATAGGAAAAACACCACAACACATGGACTTTAACAACAGCTCTCTCCCACACTCTCTGTGCCACACTTCCAGACAAATGCAGACACCAACCATACATGTGATAGAATCACTCCCCATGGGAACATATTTTATGATTAGCCCAGATGCAAGCTTTACCACTAACTGTAAACTCTACAAGCACTCATGAGTGTGAACACAAAGGCCAGCGCAGAGCCAGGTCTAAACTTTACACACCAGTATTAAAGCTGAGAGTATCACTGAGACTGTGATTGCAGACAGAGGAGAGTGCATCCTGTTAATTGCAGCAGTGGGAAAAGCACTTTGAGAGGGACAGTGTGCATTTGTCTCAGTGGAGCGAGCTGTGGGGAGGGGGGTCAGCTGTTAAGTGCTTTATGTGTGTAGGCGTCTTTAAAACACACCTGTCTCTGAGCCCAGTGTGGGAGGGAGCAAACACTCAGCACTTCGCTGGTCCTCCCCACACTGCTGCGTGTGAGAGTGTGAATATCTCAGATGGCAGTAACTTTCCACTCTTGTTTGTGTCCGCCCAAGCATCTTTCTGTGTCCCATTCATGCAAATAAAGCTTTGGCTACACAACACACAGCCAGTCAGTCACGCTGCCAATGTTGTGTGTGTGAGGACAGGAGACACAGAGACAGAGAGGGAGTCTGAAAGGCACAGGGCGGTATTCAATAAAATAAATGCATTAAATTAAATGCTGACTGAATCATTGTAAATGCATGAAATAATAATGCTTCGCCAACGTGTGAGGTGAGACAAAGAAAATAAGATATTGGCTAAAGCACTTTGTTGTTATGTACCTGGGGAGAGGCATTCTGGGAGACCAGAAGAAAAAAATCAACTTTGATAAACAAACACTCTCTCTCACACACACACACAAAAGCTTTTGCTCTAAATCGATAGAAGTGGGAGTCATCAAATGGTTCAAATATCGCATTCTTCAAGCTCTGTTTTGATTGCACAGTTTGCCATCAGTTCAATAGTGCGACATCAGAACATCCAAATGCAGCTCAGAATCTCAATGTTTATAGCTGAATAATTCCCACACCTACTGCTCTAAAAGTTCAACCTCCACTGAGACTTTGGCATTCCCAAATCCCTACCTCCAGACCAGTATCACTGTATTCAGAGCCCCCTGTGGACCTTACCTTGCAATTACTCTTACTTAGAATAATGTATATTAGTGTTCGCTTAACCTTCCCTCAGTCCTAGAAGTAATTATTGTAAACACTGACCTCTACCCGATCCAAGTTTAACTTAACCCTGAATTTAATTCTTAAAGTAGTCAACAACTGTCCTAATACATTCATTCATTATCTGTAAGCGCTTATCCAATTCAGGGTTGCAGTGGGTCCAGAGCCTACCTGGAATCATTGGGCGCCAGGCGGGAATACACCCTTCACAGGGCAACACAGACACACACACATTCACTCACACCTACGGACACTTTTGAGTCGCCAATCCATCTACCAACGTGTGTTTTTGGACTGTGGGAGGAAACCGGAGCACCCGGAGGAAACCCACGCGGACACGGGGAGAACACACCAACTCCTCACAGACAGTCACCCGGAGCGGGAATCGAACCCACAACCTCCAGGTCCCTGGAGCTGTGTGACTGCGACACTACCTGCTGCGCCACCGTGCCACCTGTCCTAATACATCTGATTATAAATAAGTAAATACATGGTGCATGAATGACACACCGATTTTCAGAACATGTTTTCATATACATACTGAACATTACATTTAAATACTTTTCACAAGTGGATTGATTTAATGGGTTAACTTCAACTCTAATCTCACCAAAAGCATTGGCGCCGAATGAGAGGTCCACGTTCTAGTCCAACTGGAGCCCGGCCAGCCCTTATTTTCACTCTGTTCCAGCTCTGTTCACACCTGAGACAGGCCATTTTCTCTCTTTCTGCAGTATACTAACCTAACACCTCTGGCAGCATGACAGACTGCATTGTGTGCTGTGACACTAGCTGCTTTTACGAAGATTAGATTCATACGAGGGCATGCGTGTTTATGTCTATCAATAGTGTGTTGTAAATCTCACAGATAGCCCTGACATACGCATGTGACTTGCACAGTTAAAGTCTGTTTACGTAATAAACCCATGAACACGTTAAACTCATGCTCAATGCTAAGTATCAGCTGTGGAGCAGAGGAACTGCGTTCTCTAAAACAAGAATAATCCAAAACATTTGGTGTGAGCTGGAGTGGCACTTGTAAACTAGAATCAATCTTCCAACATCAGTATTTGCGAGAGGGGAACAGGTTTCTACTGCAGGAAAGAACAGATACAATTCTTATTAACCTCTTCACTCTGGCTTCAAATGCAGATAGTTATAAACGAGCTTAAACTAAAAGACCTGGACATTGTTTATACTGACCACACCAAGTGACACAGGGCCTAATGTTTTTACCAAGCAGGCGAAGACAACCACGTTTTGGTCTTTATAGATGATAGTACACACTTTTAAATAAAACTTGTGCTAGAATATCACTGTCCACAATGATACTGGACCTCAGTTTAAATAAGTAATATTACTTTTAGTAATAGTAAATAGTAATATTTAAATGTAAGTCATGGAAAGCAGTAAAGCAACATTTCATCCCTTTTAAACAATTCAAAACAAAGTTATCCAACCATTCATTCAAGTGTAGGTCATATTTCTTTGGTGACACCAAGCACTGCATTTATCTAAATAGTTAAATACATAAATAATATGTAAAATAGCCAAGCATCGATAACTGGTATCAGCAGATTCTGTCTGGTACCATCAGAAAATGTATTAATGAAATATTAATGAAACATCGTTTAGATAAGCACTAGCAAATGTAAACTGAAAACTACCGCATTAGTCACTTTCAGTTCCCTTTATTACAGAGATTAACCTCTCTTTTGCAGAGAGCTATGGAAATTAGACAAAGAGGGAACAAAAATGAAGAAAAGGAGAAATTATGAGCATCCTGAAAAAGAAGTGGAAAATGCTCATCCAAACAGATACCATAGCAACACTTTGGAGAGAGAGATATTCAGTCACTGCTTCCCTACTATCTGACTTGATCTAACAGCCTAGTGCTTTATAGCATTACTCACAAACACACCCTGAGTCATTCTCTGCTCTCGATAGTCTACTCTATGCACGGGTCCCAAAATTCACAGGAGAAACACGACACCTTGGTTACAAAGCTATGATATGGTTTAAATGTGGGCATAATTTTAAAAAGCGAGAACAGGAAAGCAAAATTCAATAAAAACATTCATTCATTATCTGTAACCCTTATCCAGTTCAGGGTAGCGGTGGGTCCAGAGCCTACCTGGAATCATTGGGCGTGAGGTGGGAATACACCCTGGAGGGGGCGCCAGTCCTTCACAGGGCAACACACACACACAGCTATGGACACTTTTGAGTCACCAATCCACCTACCAACGTGTGTTTTTGGACTGTGGGAGGAAACCGGAGCACCCGGAGGAAACCCACGCGGACACAGAGAGAACACACCAACTCCTCACAGACAGACACCCAGAGGAAACCAACGCGGACACAGGGAGAACACACCAACTCCTCACAGACAGACACCCAGAGGAAACCCACGCGGATACAGGGAGAACACACTAAACTCCTTACAGACAGTCACCCGGAGCAGGAATCGAACCCACAACCTCCAGGTCCCTGGAGCTGTGTAACTACGACACCACCTGCTGCACCACCGTGCCACCCTTCAATAAAAACAATTTTTTTTAAATATGGAATTATTGTTTCTACACCAGAGCTGCTCTAATCTGGATCCACTTCAGGGAAGCCATTACCTCACTAAATATAACTGGCCAATCCAAGCTGTTTCACTTGATATGCGTTTTTTTGAATATATAGCATACTTTCAGCTTAACAGATCTGATATACTTCTAAGCCATAGGGATGCACGCATGCAGTCATGCAGCTACCTGGTACTGGAGCAGGAGGGGAATGGTAAATAATAACAAAGAATAATGATAGTAATACGTGTGTGTGTTCCACTATGGTACCGAGAGGGCTCAAGGCAGCGCTGCTTTAGACAACTTGTCCTGTCCTTGTGGTTCTTTCTGCTAGAGCTGCCCTATCAGATCAGTGCTGAAGATTAGCACACACACACACACACACACACTTCTCCTAAATGTGCCAAGAATAATCCCACAATCCCCCTCAGCTCTCAGGGCCAAATGGAAGCATCCTGGGTGCTGTTTGGAATGCCATTCGGAAACTCAGGGGGGATTTTTCCATGGCCCGTCGCTCGGGGCGACAGAGACATCCAAACCGGCCGGCTCCTGATTGGCCTGCGGTCACTCGGGGGAACTGTGTCATTCTGTGCATCGGTATTAGAGAAACTCCTCCATGTCTACTGATGCGGTCAGCCCACCTGTCGCACCACACACACACACACACACACACACACACACACACACAGCCATCCACTCATTATACATTCAGCCTTTTTTCTGGTGAGTATCAGAACACTGTGTCGCTGCCTGTGAGATGATATAAGGATGAGAAACGTCCGGCTGTGTGTGTGTGAACGAGTGTGTGTGTGTGTGTTGTAATGAGGTCATTATCAGAGTGAAGAGCTAATCTGGCCCCTTGCAGAGAGTAAACACAATTAATCATTCATATCATCCTTCATCATCCCTCCCATTCTCTCTCTCCCACCCCCACCCCCCCAACCCCGTTCCCTCCCTTTCAATAGAGGTCACTCTGTGGCTACAACATACAAGCCACTGGCATTTAAAAGCACATTTCACACTTTTTGTATGCATTCCTTTATTCCTTTGTTAGTCTTGCACTTTAAAAACTTATTTGCTTTTATGGTGATAGCGGGCGAACGGAGCAATAAAGCAGGGATTAAAATTCTAGAGTTTAGAGGTCACAGTGAAAACTAGGCGTTAATTATAAGCCTATGGAAATACGGGCAGATGCCTAAAAGCAAAAATAAACACAAACTAATGACCGTGAATACTGTACAGCATGATTAAAGTATCCGCACACACACAATAACAGAGAGAACGGAAATAATACACTTGCACTTACTTTTATTTATCAGAGAAACTGCGTGCCAGTGCGTATTTATTTTTCTATTAGCTTCTGTCTTATAAACTGAGCTGCAGTGTTTCTTATGAGTCTTATGAAATTTCTTATGAGTCATCATATTAGATCTCTCTCTCTCTCTCTCTCTCTCTCTCTCTCTCTCTCGGTGGATGAGCATCCTGATTAGCACTTAAAGGATTGGGACATTAGAAGAGGATGAAAGAAGGGGATGAAATAAGAAGGCGGAAGGAACGATGGGGCCAAAAAAAAAAGAGATGACTAAAAAAAGGGTGATAAGAGATCAGATGTTCATTAGAAAAAGCATAGGATGGAATAATGACTATACGTTATGAAAGAAAGTGGGGGGAAAATAAAACAAAAAGCCATTTGGCTAAAGACGTGGTACCCATACACACAGAGGGGCTTTAATGATCTCACTTGATATAGCTCCCTGAATCAATATTCAATATTTCGCTTGTTTGTTTGATTGTTTATTTATTATTTACAAAACCTGAATGAAGGAAATGGATGGCTAAATGTTGCTAAAAAAACTAAAGCTTGGCTGTAGAAGGGCTGGAGCGGAAATGGTGACAGATGGCACCCAATACATTAATACAAACGAGGCCAAAATTGTTATCATACATAGTTCTCTTTATATGAACCAGACTCAGATCTTTGAAAATGAACCTGAAGGGGAACCATCTGCAGCTGGCCTCTGGCTTTTTTAGTGTTTACCAAGTAAACTTTGAATGGATTCAGGGTGTTTTCACTGTGTGCTGACATACATCACTGTGAACGTTTCATTCTTTCAAGTGGATGTGTAAACAAACAACAAACTCGGACCCCACTAAAGGGCCCCCAAAACCGATCGATCTTGGTGAGGCTCATTTAAAGGTTTGTTATGTGCTCTGATTGATTATCTTTAACCATAAAGAAAAACACAAATCACACTGGGGCTGTGTCTGTCTCAGGACACATGAAACAATCGGAACACAAAATGAACACGAATGAATTGTAGAGACAAAATCAGGGCTTGTAGAGTTTGTCTGACGGGTTCACATATGCTAAAAGAAACCCTGATTTAAGGCTAAGAGAATAAGCTATACAGTAGAGTAAAAACTATTTTTTTCCTATGTGAAAACACTGCAATTTTTGTTATAGTGTTTATTTATTTTTTTCTTTTGCTCTGATATCAGAGTACTTAAATTCCTTTAAAACTCAGCACCGAACTGGGCCAAACTCCTTTATGTGGAGTAGTAGGGGTGGGCGATATGGCTCTAAAATGATATCATGATATTTCAAGGTAATTTGAAGATAACGATATTCTTCGCCATATGACAGAACACTTTCATTTCAAGAACACATTATTAACACTGATTATATTAAATTAATGTTTTTTTATTTATTAAAAAGTATTATTTTTGCTACAAAATGTAACCACAGTTTCTAACATTCAGATAAAGCAACAAAAAAAAAAAACTCTAAATATTTGCTTATTTTGTTACCATTCTGATTTTGTAAGAAATAAACAATAATAAATATCCAAAGAAATAACCTTAAAACCTGTAAATGTCAAAACAAATACAATATAGAACTTATCAGTCAGTGTTTCTGTTGCAGTTAGAGCTCATTAGCTGTTGAAATCTACTCAAACCATTTTTGATTTTCCCTATCCTTAACCGGGTGCTTCCTCTTGAAGTGGGGAACATTCCACTCTTCTGTTATTGTAGGCTATTTTCATTTTTTAACATTACATCAGATATTTTGTAACCAAACCCCCTCCACGCTACTGAAAACACTTTAGGGGCAAATTCTTCCAACTCAGAGCCTATTTCCATCGTACTTCTTATTGCGCCTTAATGACTCGTAATGAACGTACATATTACGTGTAACTGCATGACATCATCACATAAACGAGTCAGAATATCACTATTAACACTGTTTTTGTTTTAAAAATGATAGCAATATTATCGCTAACGACGTGATAGTGCTGTTTAACAGCTGTTAGAGTTGTCAGTGTAAAAAGTGTCTACAAGTATGAGTATGGGAGTGACTGTGTGAGGGGCTGGGGCCTTGTGATGGACTGGCACCTCATCCACTATATGTTCCTGCCTCGCGCTCAGTGATTCTGAGGAGGCTCAGTCTGAATGAATGAATATAATTAACCCACTTCTACCTCGCACACTGTCAGAGTTATGCATTATAATGTATTTTGTTTTTTTGTTCTTTCTTGGATAAATGTATGCTCTCAATAAGACAACGCTCCACTTCATGTGTATTCAGCCTCTAGAGGGTTTAAGACAGTGCCCTGCTTTCAGTACCCCCACTCCACCTGTATTCAGGTTCGTCAACATTAAAGTCGTTATATGAATAAAGCCTAAAACCACCTAACATGCTAAAAACTTTAAAACCACTTACAATGAAGTGTGTCAACACATTGTTACCTAGAACGAGACCACCTCCACTAAGCTCTGGTCACCCCAGACATACACTGATCTTAGTGGCAGAGTGTATACAGGGGTTAGGGGGCGAATCTGCACCGAGCGCTACATCACAGCCCAGAAATTGGGATTTTAAAGCAGATTTTCTGACCAAACACAGATTTTTCACACCACAATGGCATAAAGAATACCAGAGCGTTTAAAGAAAAATGAAGCAATAAAAAGGGAAGGATGCTAGGTCTAGGATTCTGTTCTTAGATTGTCACAGGGACAGGCATTTCATCACCTGTTACAGCAGCGTCTCTAAATACTGCATGGAAAAATGTTGACAGATGCATGCGCACACACACACACCTTCATACACAAAAGCACATAGGCACTGAGGCACTTCTTCTGTAACAAAAGTCACACTCACACTGAAGGGGAGAAGGAAAAAAATCTATTTCCCATCTCAGCTGGAAGTAAATGATCACAGGAACGGCATCTTAGGGCAGAAATATTAATGTTTATCAGAATCACAAGCCTCTTCTGTACAGACAGAATTTCACTGTGTGTTTTGGGATGTATGTGTGTGTGTGCGCACCTGAAAGAAAACAGACTTGCACTCTTGAACTACAACTTTTGTTTGCTTTACTAAATCCAACTTAAATCTCAAGGGAGATAGAAACTTATCATAGACACTTTTCTTCACCTCAACTTTCAAAACTACAAGGTCCTCCTGCCCATTATAGAGAATAAAAGAGTAAAAAATTAAAGGTGAAGCAGTCACCCACTGAGAACCTCTTGGCACCATAAGCTACAAACATAGCGCTGATTAAAAAGAAGTGAACGGAATGGGAAATTCACTAAACCTTGGTGAATATTAACTACACTGGTAAACAAACAAGCAAAAACTTTTTGCATATGCCCTGCTGGGGAAGCCTTTTGATGTAACACAGGACCAGTTCATAGAGAGTCTGTTTAAAAAAAGGCATAAACACACACAAAGGCCATTAAAATCAAGCTGCCAATGATGTAACACCAGGGAACACACGGCTGTGTTGTGCTAGAGAACTTTGCATGTTCAGAAACTTTACATGCAGAAAATGTTGGCCACATTCACAGAAAACCAATGTTAGAACTAGCAACTATAGTTTGATATTTAAATAACGTTATGAATATATGTGCATTTTAATCTCAAACTCAAATTATGAAATAAAACCACACAGTTTCTCATCGGTAAAGTGGAAGATTTATTTATTACATTCTGATCTTGTGCTGCATCTTATTTAAATGGAAGGCACTTCAGAATTGTCCCAGCTCCTTTCCTGAGTCTCTCCAATCACTGAGCTGGACCCTCGTATGTGAGAGAGCACAAATCTGAGCTTGAATGGAGTAAAACAAACAAAAAGCACTGAGAAATAAGTGTTATGCTTAAATCTGTTGAAAACAAGGATTAGAGTAAAAAAACCAGGCGAAAATGTCTAAAAATCAGTGCTACAGCTTCACTCCTGTGCACCTTTTGATGGGAGTTAACTGAGGCTCATTTATTTAGAGTTTAAAAAGGGCAAGAAAAGTGCTGTGCCGTTTGATCATTGTGGGTTTTGACCAAAACATCTCACAGATTTATTAAGACCCCAGGGAACTGTGTAAACGTGTGGAAAAGAGTGTATGTCCCCTTTGAAGATCTTAGTGTGTAGGGTTTCTCAGGAACTCAGGAAAGACTAAACCCATCCATATCCCCTCTCTTTCATATTTGGCCTGAGAAGAGTCCTCCCAGAAAGTATGAGGGCTCTTCCTTACAGACTACTTTGTCAATCATCCTGGGGTTTTTGACACTGCATTGTAAGCTCTTTCCAATCAACACTTTGTGGCTAAGGGCGACATGGTGGTGCAGCAGGTAGTGTCGCAGTCACACAGCTCCAGGGACCTGGAGGTTGTGGGTTCTAGTCCCGCTCCAGGTGACTGTCTGTGAGGAGTTGGTGTGTTCTCCCCGTGTCCGCGTGGGTTTCCTCCGGGTGCTCCGGTAGGTGGATTGGCGACTCAAAAGTGTCCGTAGGTGTGAGTGTGTGTGTGTGTGTTGCCCTGTGAAGGACTGGCTGGGTGTGTTCCTGCCTTGCGCCCAATGATTCCAGGTAGGCTCTGGACCTACCGCGACCCTGAACTGGATAAGCGCTTACAGATAATGAATGGATGAACTTTGTGGCTAAAAGAGCATTCAGTCTGACACCCACCAAGATATTTAACAGTAAGTACTTAACTAACTGAGAGAGGAAAAGGGGGAGAAAAAAAACCCCTCACACACCTGAAAGTCACTGCGGTAATGATATAGGGAATGGGTCCCGGCCTAGAGACTCCAGTGACCTCACTCCCTCTGGGTGGGATGGCTATCACTCCCCATTCATCACGGTAATATACTACATGAGTTTCTCAGAGGTAGCATTACAGAATTATGGAGTTGGAGTTAGAATTAGGGAGAACTAACTAGTGGATGGAATAGCAAAAACAAAAATATGGGGGAAACCTCAGACGTTTTCAAACACGAATATCTGGACCAAGATTTGTGTTTCGTTACATTTGACCCTGGAGGTTTTGTTTCACACTGCTATTTATTGTGTGGACTAAAGAACATTATCTACGTGAGTTTCATTTGCTTGACGTTGATTTGTTTGTAGACGGTTGTGCATCTGCGAGTAGCTAGAAAAAAGTGAGCAGATACTTTTCTACAATTTACTATTTAACACCACTGCTACTGCTCAGATTGAGATATGTATATCTTATGTATGACACAAACACATACATTGCTTCCTTATACAATGCTTATAATTACTTTCAGTTCTACAATAAATGGTTAAACTTGTTACGATATACTGCTCATTTTCAACACCAAGTAACTGGAATGGTTCCCATTCATGAACCTAATTTGGAACCGTTCCATCAACATAAACTTGTTTGCGATCTAAAAAAGTAAATTAGAACAAAATTGGAACGAAATAGGAGTTGGTTCCTCAGTGCGGACCAATACGACATTCATGGGTCAGGCTTTAAGAATTCCAGAAAAGATCAGAGCCTGAAATAAATCTATATCAAGTCACTTACAGAGAGGTATATCCATCCATCCATCCATTATCTGTAACCGCTTATCCAATTTAGGGTCGTGGTGGGTCCAGAGCCTACCTGGAATCATCGGGCGCAAGGCGGGAATACACCCTGGAGGGGACGCCAGTCCTTCACAGGGCAACACACACACACACACACACACACACACATTCACTCACACCTACGGACACTTTTGAGTCGCCAATCCACCTGCAACGTGTGTTTTTGGACTGTGGGAGGAAACCGGAGCACCCGGAGGAAACCCACGCGGACACGGGGAGAACACACCAACTCCTTACAGAGAGGTATATACATACTTAATTGGAAATAAACATGCTCTGTTTTTTTGCTTGGTTTCCATCTGAACTGGTGGAAACAGGGGGCGGTTCACTGGAGCGCGCCAAGGTTCCAAGAATCAGGAGCAGGACCTGTTTAGGAACCTAAGTTTATTTGGTGGAAAAGGGCTACTAGATTACTAACCTCTGATAATGATCCAGTATTTTTTATACCCTATGTATTTTGGAGTGAAGGCAATGAGTAAATCCCCTGGTTGCTTCCATTTCTGTATTTTACTGTCTCAGCTCCCGGTAATTAGTCTGAACCACCCAAAAAAAAAAGGTGTTTTCACACTGCAAATGAACCAGATCTTAGTTCAGTTCAATCTGGACCAAATTTTCACCCTTTGGTCAAAGGCACCTTTCACACCTGCTATTTAGGTTCAGACCAAACTCAAAAGTCAAAGTCCAGAACGAAGGACGGATAAAGGCAGACTTAGATACAATTCCAGAAATATATTACAATGTACCGTAGCATACTGCATCAGTTAATAAGGCATTGTTCCAGAAAGCACACCTGATCCATCCTGATTTATGTCAGATTCAGATTTGTTGACCGTGGCAAAAATCATGTTTGCCAGACATTAGTTAAAGGTCAATTTGCAGAATCGAGGGAAAAGTCAGCCCTATTAGAACCTGAAGGTTCCCTGTAACATTTACAGCAATCTATTTCCTCTGTGCACCACAGAGATGTGAACCCTTGACCTTGTGGTTATAGATTAGAAGTAATGTTCCTCTGCAGCACTGCCACAGCTCTTATCGGCACTTCCAGAAGTCCTTAAATATTCCTGCTCTGCTGCCAGGGCACTCTGGACCAAGCAGCCCTATCCAGAACCCAGCTCCTCGGTCAAGAACCCTTGATTAAGCCTTTGGCGAAAGCGCACCCCAATACACTTCATACGGGACAGCTTTTGATTAACGATCCCACTTCTAGCTAACGGTCAGAGCATGTGGTTATCACTGAGCGGGCAGGCTTCTGTCCCTGCTTACTTTTAGATAGATACACAAATTTAAAGAGAGCTGAAATATGAAGAAAAAAAAAATTGGCCCAAACTCAATTAAGGCTAAGCCCCATAGTTCATCCGAATGTCTTTCCATTTCTCTTTATGACAGAGGAGACTTGTAAATTATAATTACTCAGTTGAACCCAAGGTCATATGTAAGCAGTGAAGGACAAGACGTGGCGATACATTATGAATATATCCTTCTTTAAAAAAAAAATAAAACCCCACGCCCAGTGCTGACGGAGGGAGTTTTATATGTTATTATATATTAGCTCCATTACAATAACGTAATAAAGTATAAGAGTTCATTAAAGTGAGATTACACTAAGCAAAGTGTTGCTGCCGGGGTCACTTTCAGAGTGAACTGAGAGAAGCAGGTTTCATTTTATCTCTCTCTAGTACACTCTCTCTCCCTCCCTCTTCCTCTATCTGTTCCTCAGTAGATTCGTTCAGCAAGCTGTGGTTGTGGAGCAGATGGGCTTCCCTCTGACTTTCCTCAAACTTGTGGGGGATTACTGGAGTGGATTAGTCAGAGGTGCTGCAGGCCCTACACACTGCAGGCCAATACTTTCAGTTTCACTGCTTTTTTTTTTTTTAAATATATATATAAAAAAAACATTCTGCTTTGCAGAAGAAGCAGACACACCACACAGATTAAAAGATTGTATCGCAGACTTCGCAAACACTCGTAGCGCTGTTATGGAGGTGATCATTCACTGAGGAGCAATCATTTTGTGTGTGATAAAGCCAGATTATCAGACGTGATGCGATAAGTGATATCGCTGTGCCTTACTCTGCTTAATTATACTGATATGGGTGAGGCGTGTTTGAATTTGGGGAAAACACTTTATATGCTTCTCCTCAAAGGTTTGGGGATGTCAAACTTTTTCGAATGTCTTTATCACGATTTTGCTAATGTTTTTAATGAACTGTTGGTTGCTAGGCAATGAAGGATACAGCAAATTAGGTGTCATTATCACTACTAGTAGTGTAGACATGCCTACTCACCTCCTACAGTGGAACCACAGTAGTCTCTAGAGTGAGATGTCCCACTTAAAACGCCACTTGACACAACTGAAGGTAGGAGGAAAACTATAAAATTATTAAAGAAAAACAAAAAACTGGAAATTTGACTGCTTTAGGGTCAATATGGAGCCTATAAGGGGAAATGCTGCTTGAGTTTAATAAGAGGTGGCCACAAAAGTATATACTGAAACCACAAAGCATACCTTGTCACCTAAATGTATTATAATTTAAGACCTCAGTATATTATTTTGTTGCCACAATATATTCTTGTGGTCTCAATTAAATATACCGCAGCCTCAAAATATTATTTTGTATCAACAATATATTATCTTAGGACAGTACATATTTTCATGTGACCATACCTTATTAAAAACCTCCACATCCGGGGCTCTGTAGGTAAATATATGAGGCTTGTATTCTCTAGAAGAAGGTATTTGAGAAAATGTTCTCGAGAAGTCACCTCTCAAGAGTAAATCTGTGATTTTTCAGAAAATGATGAAATTTTCAGTTTGTTCTCTTTGTCAAGTCATAAACCGATGTATCCTTGTTATTTTGGGCAGGCACTTTAACTGATCTTGGCATCTGTGAATGCTTTCTTCTTCTTGGCAGCTTAGTAATAGATGAAGCTTATATTAACAATAAAATAAGAATACTACTATAACACAGGTTGTGCGTGACATTTTTCTTTAAAAAATTAAAAACACACATGAATTTTGTAGCTCCCAGAAATAATTAGGCCTAGAATGCACTGATGACTTGCCACTGCTCCAACTCTAGGTGGTCCTCTAACCAAAGTAAAAAATAGGGGCTTGCTGGAAATCATCATGGAGTACACAAAGAACCCCTCCAGTTTCAGGCCTAGCCCCGGAACTATGAACCAGAAATGAGTCACTCTTCAACAGCCCTGCTGTGACCGCAGACAGCCTGAAATCTGTCATCTCAAGGCTGTTCTAGTGAGTGTGGCTCTTTTAAAGCTGCCTGACTGGTTTAATAAAGCTGGCTGGCAGTCTGCAGAGAACTTTTTTTTTTTTTTGCCATGCCAACTGCATGGTTCACTCACATAGAACATAGTACCTACTGTGAGAATCAGAGGCTACCTCTCCAAAAAAAGGCCTTCTGTCTTAGTGCATTAAAGGTCAGCGGAGAGACTGGTAACTATACCAACCTCAGCCTACCGTCAAACAGATATAGTTACTTCAGTGAAATAATAACTCAAGTAGAAGTAAAAGAAGCCCAGCTAAAAAAAGATATTACGTTCTGTATAAAGCTGCAGTGGAACATCTTCCTGCATCCAGTGTCTATCAACATAAGACCAGAAGGCTGCTAGCCACTTTCACTCTCTTTTTGGGTCCTTCTGATCTAAAATAAAATACTGAAGCTTGGAAGTAATAGATGTGAGCAACAGCAAAGCAGGCCAGGGTCTGAAACAACAGAAATAAAACAGACAAAAGATGGCAGTTCTAGAGCATACTTCGAGGTGCACGCACTATATATATATATATATATATATATATATATATATATATATATATATATATATATATATATATATATATATATATATATAGTGTATACTAGTTTAGTGGTTGAATAGTAGGTGCTTGTTCCAGGCTAGTCAGTAGTAGTCAAGTAATCACAGCCTTTGACTAGTTCTGTAAGTACAAGATAAGGCCAGCCCTTCTCCTGAGGCTCTGCAGGTACAAGACACTTTTAAACTAGTGCTGGGCGATAAGATTACAAATCAATATCATGATTAACTGAATATTTTACACTGAATATGTTTTTTTGCTCTAATAAGTCACTGACAGGGCTGGTACAGTAAACATGCTCAAGCATTTAAGCTGGACTATGTTTTTCTAATGTTGCTGAGAGCTGGGAGCTGTAGCACAATCACAATTTGGTGATTGTGCTTCAAGTGGTAAACAGACTGGTGGACTTAACTTGGGTTGCTTTTTTCTTGGCCAGTGTTTACACTTGACTGTATGTTCAGTGTTGTCTTCACTCCAAACCAAAACACAAATAAATATAGGCCAAATTACACCAATTAGTTCTAAAAATAGATTTCAATTCATTTATGATTAACTGCCAGCCCAACTTTAAAACACACACATATACACTCATTATATTGCGGACTAAACCTCCATTTGTCCATGTTAGGAAAGCTCAAGTGTATTATAAGCACAATTATGAAATGTACAGAGAAGTTGAGGGTTGCCTTGTCATTTGTACTATTCAAATGTAAATGATCTCAAAATGTAATTGCACAATCATAAGATTAATTGTATTTTTACACATCTGATTCATAATGTATCAACAAGATGGCAAGCTGAATAATATCTCTAATTTAAAGCTTTATAAAAAAATCTCCTCTTCTGCTGACAATGTCAGATTTTGCATGAATTGAAATCTTAAAATCTGCATTGTCAACAGTTTCTCAGCTTGTTTCAAAGAGGTATGAGTAAGACATAAGTCATACTGAACTACACAATGTTTTTGTGATGGTGACTCATATGGGTTAATTGACCTGGGACAGATTCATTTGTAGAAGGGAGCTTGAGGTCCTTAAATGAAAAAAATAACCCACTGAGAAAGGACCTGGTGAACTGCGAGGCTGGATCAAACTCAGGCTTCTAGTCACTAACAAACAGCAGAAACACCTGGAGGCAGCAGAGGGGGAGGGGTGGAGGGGGTCGGCTTTGATTCTCAGCCTTCTCTGTGGCCTTGGCTAGGTTGCACCTCCTTATCCCACTCTTCCAGCAGTTTGGGTGTGTACAGTGCAACATATTAGAGCTGTAGTGGACAGCTCCAGTGCTGAAGGACCACAACACTGAGTTTTAGTGTTTGCCTTTAGACCGCTGAGATGTTTTGTGGTAAGGCTACTTCGAAAACATTGCTGTGCTAGGACGCAACAGTAGTAGGTTGTTTTCCTCTCTCTTTTCCAGCACTAAATATTTTATAAGATGTAATAAAACATATATATTTCAAAAAAGACCTTTCACTTTAAAACCAATTTTACTGTTGATGTATTCCTCCAAATCAGACATCGACCTATTGTACAACATATGGACATTTCTTCAACACTTTTAGTTGACCTCATTAACACAGTGTTTACTGGTGTGTTTGCTTACATCACATTTAATGCCACCAACATTAGCCACTCTATCTGAGCTGTTCAGGCTATTATTCCACATACAGAAATGACAAGCTTGTATTTAATGAAATTTCTCTGTCGCACACTAAATTGTACATTCATTAATTAACTATTGCACCTGGATTCAATCTTTTCCAGGCTCTAGATCCAACTCAAACTACTGAAAATCACTGCTGAGTTCCACCAGGCAGTATGATACCTACCAAGAGATGTTCAACTATGGACAGCCATCATTTATTTAAAAAAAAAAGTAGTTTTGATGTGTATCACTTATAAGCAGAGATCCCTCATATACGCACTAATGTGATGCCATTATTGTGATACTGCACTGTCAGAATTTCACATGACATTTACCTTGCTCTTTTCTTGTGCACAATCTGATTTTTTGCTTTCTGACAGCAGCAAATTTAGCACACGATCAAAGTTTAATGAAATGGCCAATAAATGGAAACTGAAAATGTCAAAAAGACACGTCTCTCCCTCCTCTCTCTCTCTCTCTCTCTCTCTCTCTCACAAGTTCGCCCTTCACCCTTGCTTTATCCCTTCCTCTTGCTCACATTTTATCCATTTGTTCCATTATCTCTATTTATCCCTGCCTTGTTGTCTTTTCTTTTCAATCTTGTCTTTTCCTGTCAGTGTTTGCTTCCTCTTTCTCCCCCCCAACTACTTGGCCCAGCCTTTCTGTTGAGAAAACATAGCTTATACTATCCTTTTCCTTTATTTGTTTGTTTATTTATCTCTTAATATCCGTATATTATCTTTGTGTGGAATAGAACACAAGCAACTGTTAGAACTGGCCAATTCACACCTCGTATTATTAAATCCCCCAAAACAGAACAGACTTTTTGGCCACACTTTTTAGTCTTTAAGCTTCACTCATTCATTCATTATCTGTAAGCGCTTATCCAGTTCAGGGTCGCGGTGGGTCCAGAGCCTACCTGGAATCATTGGGCGCAAGGCGGGAACACACCCTGGAGGGGGCACCAGTCCTTCATAGGACAACACAGACACACACACATTCACTCACACCTACAGACACTTTTGAGTCACCAATCCACCTACTAATGTGTGTTTTTGGACTGTGGGAGGAAACCGGAGCACCCAGAGGAAACACACACAGACACGGGGAGAACACACCACACTCCTCACAGACAGTCACCCGGAGCGGGAATCGAACCCACAACCCCCAGGTCCCTGGAGCTGTGTGACTGCAACACTACCTGCTGCGCCACCATGCCGCCCTGGTCTTTAAGCTTGACATATGTAAATGACCTCTATTCTGATTGACTACTCTGAATCAAAAAGCAGTTCCCTTCTCCTCAGAAGTTCAACATGAACTGCTGCAGGCTGAGTACGTAGATACAAGTAAAGGTGTTGGTTTTTGTGACAAAAGGCGCGACTTCAAAAAGAACTAATCTAAGTTAAACCCAAATGTTGTGTGGCATATGAGCGATATATGAAATACATTTTGAAATGTTAACAATGTGTATGCGCTACAACAGAGAAGCTGTTTTTTTATCCAAGACTCATATGTTCCAATTAATTATTCAGTAACTGCTATTAAACTAATTTTCAAGTGATGTATCCATGATTTATGAGCAAGAGGAGCCTACATATGGACACTACAGGGCTTAAAGGGTTAAAACAGGTTTCTTATAGATGCCTGTTGAATGGTTGCAGTAGGTATGCACACTCGCCTTCCTCTCTCTCACACACACACATATACACACACACACACACACACACACACACACATTCTCTCTCTCTCCTTTAGTATGCGGTGAATAAAGCAGAAGAGTCCTGAGGTGAGCTCTGGCCTTCTGTGTTCTTTATCGTAGACTGTCAGTGTTGAATGAGGGCAGAGACGCTATTCCAGGCGTCCGAGACGTCGTGCATATTTTACCATCATCAAGGTCTCACAGACAGACGGACGATGCATACGTGCGCACAAACACACACACACACACTACAGAAGAACACAGCAGCTTTAGACAAGCCTAAATCATCTCTGTCCTGCAGCTCTATGGGAAGGACATCCACACAAGTGTGTGTGTGTGTGTGTGTGTGTGTGTGTGTTTTGGGAGTGAGCCAAAACCAAGAATTACGGAAGTTCAATTAAACAATAAGTAAACCAAATAAAATTAAGTATTATTTATAGAGCACAGATAGAGAGAGATAGATCAATCCACACAGGTTACTGCACCGAAGCCCAGACCAGGACCACAACCACGACTCTCAGACCCGACAGGCGAGGGGGTACAAACACTGCTGAGTCCAGTCGAGGTGGTGCTGAAGAGATGACACCGAGACCTCCTCTCTGTCAAAGCTCAATGTTTTATTATCTGACGTAGATCAAGATCAAAATGTTTTCACAATGAAGAAGTCCCTGCATCACTTGCAGTGTTTCCACTTTGTGTATTTTGAGGTGGAGGCCTGCTCCTGCCTAATTACTGCTGGCGCTCCATCAGAATTTAAATAATTGTGTGAAACCGCAACTACAAAAGCAAAGAGCTTTTATTTTGGAGTGAGGAATACAGGAATGGGAAAAATGATGCCTACCGCGCTGCTTCTATCACTACTCACCTGTCAAGTGAGCAACAGAGAGGGAGAAAGAGGAGATGAATGAAAGAAAGAAAGAAAGTAGACTGATTACACAGCTAATGTTAAGTTAGATAGGTTTTACAGCTGAAAACTTTTATAATGTTATTTTCAGTTTGGCACATAATCCCTAATGAATTGAGCCTGTTTAGATTCTGCATATAAGCTTTATAATAGTGCTGTCAATTCATTCATAACACTGCCAAAATGCTATAAATGTAAAATTAATCAGACGCTCTTATCCAGAGTGACTGGAATTACAGATTGGCCAACGCAGTGTTAGGGGTCTTGCCCAAGGACTCTTATTGGTGTAGCACAAACAGGTTGCCCAAACCTGGAATCAAACACAGGTCTCTCACATGGGAGCCAATGGTGTTACCACTGTACCACACCAACCACTTAGTCAGATTAGTTTGATCCCAACATTTACTGAGACATTTATAATAAGAAAAATGATTCCTCTCTCCAGTTTGGAATGTATACTACACTAACTTACACATGGATTGGTTTTATTTCTCCCCGTACCAAGTATTACTAGCATTGTAACTTGTAATTGCAATTAATAAAAGTATTGAGTATGAATATAACATGTTGTGCTAATTGTGTTATTCTTACATTGATTATTTCATTCATTCATTCATTCAATATCTGTAAGCGCTTATCCAATTCAGAGTCTACCTGGAATCATTGGGCGCAAGGCGGGAATACACCCTGGAGGGGGCGCCAGTCCTTCACAGGGCAACACACACACACATTCACTCACACAGCTACGGACACTTTTGAGTCGCCAATCCACCTACAAACGTGTGTTTTTGGACTGTGGGAGGAAACTGGATCACCCGGAGGAAACCCACGCGGACACGGGGAGAACACACCAACTCCTCACAGACAGTCACCCGGAGCGGGAATCGAACCCACAACCTCCAGGCCCCTGGAGCTGTGTGACCGAGACACTACCTGCTGCACCAGCTGATTATTTTATTTTATATTTAAAAATACATTTATTAAAAGCTTTGGTCTTAAGAAAGAAAAAAATTAACCCTGCGATTAAACCTCAGGCAGTGTTTTCCTATGAAAGAGCCATGAAGAAAGAGCTCTTATTTAAAAACAAATCATGGAAAATTGTATAAAGTGTGTAAAATTTATTGTGTAGTGTATGTATTCTTCTTTGTTTTTTAATTCATTTTGCACTGGACCGGTTGGGGACGAGGGTTGCAGGGTTGGGGGTGCCTGCCGCCGCCGCTGCTGAAAAAAATCATAGAGGAAACACTGACTTGGAGGTTTGTTTTTCATTTATCTGTGGCGAACTATACTGTTACTATAACTATACTCTACTAGTATACTCTACTATACTCTACTGTGTTCCTGCCTTGCGCCCAGTGATTCTGGGTAGGCTCCAGACCCACCACGACCCTGAGCTAGATAAGTGGTTTCAGACAATGAATGAATGAATGAATAATTATTTGCTGTGTGTTTCATTTTTGACATCATTCTAAAGTAACTGTGGCCTACACCATCTCACTGCTGCATTAACTCAGCTTAGTTGCTTAAGAGAAACAAAATAATTTGGTCATTTAAAACAAGACAAGGCCGTGTTATTAACTGGACAATCACAGTGCATGAATTTATTTTCATGTTTTAATACATTTCTGGAATAGAATAAACCATTCCTAATCCCTGTGCCAAACCGAATGTGGTGAAAATGTGTGTTTTACACGTGTCCACGCTTAAAAGTAGAAACGGAACTGCTTCTGCATCCAGCAAAATTTTAAAGGAAGGAGGACAATAAGACAGCGAGCAATAGCAATGAAACACACACACAGTGAAGTACACAATGAGTACATTGTTAGTGTGTGTGCCTCATTTATCAACACATGCGCGCACACACCTCTCTGGGGAGGCTGATAATGGAATTCATTCTCAGCATTTTCTCTTTCTCACTCCCTCTCTCTCTCTATTCCAAAAGAAGTGAATGTTCAGCTGGAGCACTCCTCTCTGTTGTGTGTAAGAGCACTTACAGAAATCCAGAGTCCCTCTCCGTAGAGCCTGGCCAGTATGAAAGTACTGATACAGATATTGAGTGGCTAACAGGCCAATAACGTACTTTCTCATATGGTCAGTAATTAAGCTGAACTGCTTTGGTTAAGCAGTGCTTTACGGACTGATTGTCATATGTGTGTGTGCATATGTATATTTTACCCACACACATCATATTCATTTGTTTTTACACTGAATTAGAGTTGGGCGATATAACGATAACACTGTATACGGCGGTATTTAAAAGTGTCAAATTTCTGTTCTGTGTCTTTAAGAACATGGCCAAGCAGTTTTGTGAGTTTAAGTGAGGCACAGGGAGGGGGCGCTGTGGGAGCTGACTGACTGGAGATGTGACGGTCTCAAAACGGGTGGAGAAAAACAAGCCCAGTAGCCCACCGCAGTTGTGAGTTTAGCGCTGAGCTTGGGTGAACAAAGGAAGGAGGATGAAAACAGACAAAATATTAAGACCACCCTTCACTCGACTTTGTGCTCTCAGGCATGAGGTTTTATCCTCTAATTATGTGTGTTTTGAGCCTCATTTTGCTGGAAGACTATGTGCTGTGGTGTGCTAAACCAAATTTCTGTTAGCTAGCCAGCTCTGCTTCTAAACAAGCGCACCGTCTTAGTTCACCAAAAACAATCAGTGAAATTTGCTCTCTAAGAAAAGTGTTTTTTTTTATTATTAAATTTAATTAATTTTATTTTATTAATATTATATTAATTAAAATTTATTTTTATTTTTATTAACATCAGCGTGTGTTTTGGTGTGCTCAGAAAACCCTTCACTCGACAGATATACAGTGCACCACCCAAACACCTACCGATTTCCACGGTAACTCTAAATTGAGTCCATATACTAATAAAATGGAGACCATATGTTGGTATGAAAAATGTGGATACCGCCCATCCCTACATTGAATACTTCATGCTTTCCGTGTGTGTGTTGTTCACTGCCAAGTATGGGTTAAATACAGTTTAATTGTTGCACGATAACAAATAAAGTTATTATTATTCTTTTAACTGCGTAGGCCACATACACAAGGTGAATTTTGAATAAAAGTCATATCATAAACACTTATCAGATGAACTTGAGTCTTCGCGCTAAAGGTTAGGTCTTATTTTACATTTTCTTTATGTTTCTGTTATGCAAATTTTCAAAGATGTTTTTTTTCAGTTAACGAGTTTGTTTATGCTCCACAGAGAGGGTCTCCAACATGTGGAAGCCATGTTTAAAATGTTACGAGTACAAAATCTCTGCTCCACCATGGCCACCAAGGTCAGTATGGTGGTTTTTCTACAGTGTGAGGAAGCAATTGCTGCTTTAAACACAGTGCTACAGAACTGGACTGTGAGGTCATGGCTAATCAAATATGAGGAGGAAATTACTACAGTTTTGTTATCATGCTAACATTAGCCTTTACATGAGCACTGACCAGAATAACTGCACCCAGAGTGTAACATAGATTCAGAAGAACAATCAGTCATTTGTCCAATTATATTTCTTAATGTAAATAAATAAATAAATAATAATAAAAAAAAGTCCAACAGTACTTTATTACCAATATTACATAGTGCTTTTAGATCATTACATAGTGTATAAAGATCAATCACTTTTGCTAGGCTAATATTCAGACACTTTCTCCAATGAAATTGTTATGAAACTTGTGCTTAAAATAGATTATATATAAAGAAATACATATACCATCTGGGTTCTGTCTGTGTTCACGGTCTCCTGAGGTTCCTCCACGAGACTTTGAGTATCTCAGGATGGAGATATTCTCAAAAAGTCTCCTGAAGAAACCCCATGAGACAAACAGTGAAACCGTGGATCAGGGCAAACAGAACCAAGCTGATAAAAGGTCCACATGATGAAATAAAAGGAAATAGACTTCAACTTTTCAGCACCGTACAACAGATCTGGATTTATTACAAAGTAAAAGAGAGAAGGTGAAATCTCCCTCTCGACTACCTCCTCTCCTTTGCCCTCTCCTCATTCTGCCCTTTCTCCTCCTCTCTCCCTATCCTCAGTCTTTGTCTCTCTGTGTGTGCCTCTAAACCCACCTGTGTGTGTGTGTGTGTGTGTGTGTGACCCCTAGATTCCAGTATGTCCTTTAATCCCACCTTTCTTTCATTCTTAGTTTCTTCTGTTCTACTTCACCCAGTAACTCTGCTCCTTCCTCCAGTCTCGTTAGATCTTCTTTCTCATCCCACTCCTCTAACCCCCATTCCTTCAAACGCTCCTCTTGCTCTGCCCCTTTACTGCTCTGCACACCCTTTCATTTCACCAGCACCACTTGTCCTTTTTATCTTCCCTCCATCTCTTTCACTCTAACCTAGCGCCGCTCGTACTGGGCAAGTTAAACATCCACCTCTTCCATTTAAAACATCCATCTAGCACAGAGCCTTCTATACCTCCTCCTCTCCCCTGATCTTTACCTTTTCAACAACTCAGTCTCTGCTCACTTTCTGACAGACTAGCATTCAATCAACAAGCCATCACAATCTGCAGCTCCAATCCCTCCATCTCCCTCGACAACACCTCTACCTCCGAGGTGATTTGATCTTTTCTTTCTTTCCTTATTTTCTTCTCATGTTCTCTATCGCTCCCCTTTCCTTTATTCCTCCCTCTTCTTCTCTTCTATTAATTCATTCTCTCTTATTTTCTGCTATTACCCTGTCTCATCATTCTCACTCTCCCATTTCTTTACTCTGTTTTATTAGTTCTCTCACTCTTTCCCTCGTCTTTCAACCCTCACTATCTCTCATATATATATATATTTATTAAGAATTGCCTTGATTAAATGCAGTTGTTTTGACAGAGAGAAGTGGATGAAGAGAGGGAATAAGATTGAGAAAAAAAAGACTAAAGAGAGGAAGAGTGTGAGAGAATGCTGAGAGAGAAAAAAAATATCAAGGAATTGTGTGTCAGTCTCGTGTGCCTCTGGCTGTGTTAGAAATGTTCAATAAGAAAAGGCTGAATGTCACGATGCAGCTGACTGAAGGGCAGAACGTCCCACAAGGACCTGACTGAGAACAAGCAAGGCAAAGTATCAAATAATAAATAAGGAACAGGTAAATATACAAAAGACAGAACAGAACAGATTGTTTACAGACTATCAAACAGAAGCTAGTAAAGCTGTGGGAAACTTAAGAGCGAACTGCATTAATCACCTCACTGTGGAGACAGCAAGACAGGTGATGACAGGAGAACAACAATCACACACATTTCACCACTCTCCACAGCTGGACACTGTCAGGAGAGGAACAAAGAGGAGGGGAAAAATGCAATAGGCTTTTCTTTACTAAAATATTAATATGTATGTGAATATACCATTGGGCAGCATGGTGGTGCAGTGTTGCAGTAACACAGCTCCAGGGTCCTTGAGGTTTTGGGTTCGAGTCCTGCTCCGGGTGACTGTCTGTGAGGAGTTTGGTGTGTTCTCCCTGTGTCTGCGTGGGTTTCCTCCAGGTGACTGTCTGTGATGAATGTGGTGTGTTGTGCCTGTGTCCACATGGGTTTCCTCCAGGTGACTGTCTGTGAGGAGTTTGGTGTGTTCTCCCTGTGTCTGCGTGGGTTTCCTCCGGGTGACTGTCTGTGAAGAGTGTGGTGTGTTCTCCCTGTGTCTGTGTGGGTTTCCTCCAGGTGACTGTCTGTGAGGAGTGTGGTGTGTTCTCCCTGTGTCTGCGTGGGTTTCCTCCGGGTGACTGTCTGTGAGGAGTTTGGTGTGTTCTCCCTGTGTCTGCGTGGGTTTCCTCCGGGTGACTGTCTGTGAGGAGTTTGGTGTGTTCTCCCTGTGTCTGCGTGGGTTTCCTCCAGGTGACTGTCTGTGATGAATGTGGTGTGTTGTGCCTGTGTCCACATGGGTTTCCTCCAGGTGACTGTGAGGAGTTTGGTGTGTTCTCCCTGTGTCTGCGTGGGTTTCCTCCAGGTGACTGTCTGTGAGGAGTGTGGTGTGTTCTCCCTGTGTCTGTGTGGGTTTCCTCCAGGTGACTGTCTGTGAGGAGTGTGGTGTGTTCTCCCTGTGTCTGTGTGGGTTTCCTCCAGGTGACTGTCTGTGAGGAGTGTGGTGTGTTCTCCCTGTGTCTGTGTGGGTTTCCTCCGGGTGACTGTCTGTGAGGAGTGTGGTGTGTTCTCCCTGTGTCTGTGTGGGTATCCTCCGGGTGACTGTCTGTGAGGAGTGTGGTGTGTTCTCCCTGTGTCTGTGTGGGTTTCCTCCGGGTGACTGTCTGTGAGGAGTGTGGTGTGTTCTCCCTGTGTCTGTGTGGGTTTCCTCCGGGTGACTGTCTGTGAGGAGTGTGGTGTGTTCTCCCTGTGTCTGTGTGGGTATCCTCCGGGTGACTGTCTGTGAGGAGTGTGGTGTGTTCTCCCTGTGTCTGTGTGGGTTTCCTCCAGGTGACTGTCTGTGAGGAGTGTGGTGTGTTCTCCCTGTGTCCGTGTGGGTTTCCTCCGGGTGCTCCGGTCTCCTCGCACAGTCCAAAAACACATCGGTAGGTGGATTGGTGACTCAAAAGTGTCCGTAGGTGTGAATGAACTGAAGTCAAGACGGTGTCAGTGTCAAGAAAGCATCAGTGCCATTTTAATCAAATAAAGCTGTTATAAAGCATAGTACAATAATACTGTAATGTACCCCACTCTTCACAGAGAGCACCACCACACAATCACTGCTGACTCCTGATGATAAGCGCGTGCTTGTGGGCGATGTTTTGAGCTGGGTTACTCACTGCTTGGATAGATAAGGTCCTGCAGATTGTTGTGATATGCTGATGTCTCCAGTTGAAAATGTCCTGAGTAATAACATAATCAGACAAATTGCAGGCTTAAGGCCAATTTATGCTCCCGCATTGAATCAACGCAGAAAATAAGCTGTAGCCTGCTTCTTTGTGAGTGTTTATACTTATGCCTTAGTACATCTGCGTCACTCTGCTATCACAGCCAGAGAAGAACATATACAACGCTGGCAATTTTCTTCCTGACTGTGTACCCGCTCTTTATAGTAAGAGTTTATTTTTCTTTCCGTATTTTTCCACCATGCCCTTTCCACCTCTTCATACACCCTGTGAGGAAATCTCTCACCATTCCAGACTTCTTTTGTCTAAGGTTGAATCAACAAGGATCAATCTGAGGAGTGACTAAACAGTCACAGATGTTGCAGTTTTTGTTGTTGTGATGCTTAGTTAGGTGTGCTTAGGTGACACACACTCACTTACTTGAGTCGCCAATTTTTGGATGGTGGGAGTAAACCGGAGCACCCGGAGGAAACCCATGTGGACACCGGGAAAACACACCAAACTCCTCACAGACAGTCACCCGAAGCGGGAATCGAACCCACAACCTCCAGGTCCCTGGAGCTGTGTTATTCCGACACTACGTGCTGCACCACAGTGTCGCCCTTTAACTGATTCAGACCAGAACAAATGAACTACAGGTGTGAAAATGCCCTTAGGCAGCCATAACTCTGTTTACAATGATGTATCTGAACAGTAAGAATGTTCTTGCCTGGAAAAACGCCCAGACAGCAATGAAAAAGTTCCCTTATGGACCCCATTTGGCCTTGAACATCAGCATTGACTCAGGGCAAGTCTGGCTCAGCTCAGCCTCCGGTCTCAACCGTCTCGAAAGACCTTAAACCAACACATCAACTTCAAGAACTGACTTTTCTTAGTGCACCGCTGGACGAGGGCCACGGGCCACTGTAACAAGATAATGTTCTTCACTTCACCTCTAAGTGGTTTTAATCTTGTGGCTGATCAGTGTATTTAGTAATTGTGGGCTTTTGGTTGATTGTTTTTTTTATTCAATAATGAACAACCCCATAATTAATTAAATGAAGGTGACTTTTGCACAATACTTACAACAACAAAGCTGGCCAGAAACATATTTCTCCACAAATTACCTTGCTTTATTAACGTTTTTGAGCGCTTCTGGCCACACTGTTTACAACAGTACATTTCCTTTACTAGTTATAAGCAATATTTACACACCACTGTTAAAGACTATCTAGTGTGCTTAGAATTTCTCTGAAAGCCTTTACAGAAAACGTTCTCTCCTCTCAGTGCTTGCTCTGAGCTCTCTTTAATTACTGCTTGCCATCTGATGTGATGTGCCAGCAGGAAGAGATTTAGTGTAGGCTTTATAAAGGCTGGTCCTGACCCAAGCTCAAACTCATAACCATTCATCTAAAAAATTTAGACAAAACCTGCTGTGCACTCAAATTGGGATCAGATCTGATCGTGGGCACTTTAATTGAAGTCCGACTGTATTCAGTTTCTGTAGCGGTTTGAGCCCCATGTTCCAGAGCCCTTTGCTTATAATGGACGCATCTCTGAATGTTTCTGATTAATCTGAATTCAAAATTTATTTATAACTTCACATCCTGCAGTGGCAAAAAAAAAAAAAAAAGTCTGCAGCACACACACACACACACACACACAGCATGGAATCCAGATGGCTAATTAACAGCCCATAATCTCAAACGCATAAAGATCCTGTCTAAAGGAAAGAGAGTGAAAAAAGTCAAAGAGAAAGCGAGAGAGGGAGGGCAGTAGAGAGAAACACAGAGGAGACAGAGAGCATGAGAGACAGAGAGGGGAAGAGGGAGAGGAGAACAAGTGAGAGAAGTGAGACAGAGAGAGAGAGAGAGAGAGAGCAAAGGGATGAAAAACACAAGGCATAGTATGAGACAGGAGAAAGCAAAAATGAGAGCAAGATAAAAAGATGGAAGAAATAGCAAGAAAGAACCTGGTAGTGATATGAGAGAGAGAGAGAGAGAGAGAGAGAGAGAGAGGGTGAAGAGGTGAGAATGATTGACAAAGACAGAGATTGAGTTTAGTGTAGGAGAAAAGAAGAGAGTGAAGGAGAAACAGAGCTCTCCAGTGTGTCTCTGTCAGGGGACTGCACCACTGGATGACAGCTGGGGTCACTGTCTATGATATGAAGCCTCACACTGAGATCAGACCTACAGCTCCTCAGAACAGGGCTATGGACGAATGCAGTGGGGCAGTACTATATATATAATTTTTCCTCCTCTCATTCTTTGGTGTTTTCCATCTTAAGACTACATCTGTGTGGGTTGAAGTATTAAAAAGAGCCATAACGTTTCATTCATTCATTCATTATCTGTAACCCTTATCCAGTTCAGGGTCGCGGTGGGTCCAGAGCCTACCTGGAATCATTGGGCGCAAGGCGGGAATAAACCCTGGAGGGTGCGCCAGTCCTTCACAGGGCAACACACACACACACACACACACTTTTGAGTCGCCAATCCACCTACCAACGTGTGTTTTTGGACTGTGGGAGGAAACCGGAGCACCCGGAGGAAACCCACGCGGACACAGGGAGAACACACCAACTCCTCACAGACAGTCACCTGAAGCAGGAATCGAACCCACAACCTCCAGGCTGGAGCTGTGTGACTGCGACACTACCTGCTGCACCACCGTGCCGCCCGAGCCATAACCATTTCTTTTTTAATTGACCATTTCCCAAAATGAAGCTGGTGGTTTTAATGGCCGATGATATGTTAATGACTTAAATCCTGATTGGTTGCCCTGTACTGAGCTGCATTCTGAATACAGACTGACCCTGAAACACTCGTAGGTTTTGTTCACACGGCAAATAAAAGTGGCCCGAATCCAATTTCCTGAACAAACACGATTTTTCTGTTCAGCTGTTGGAAAGTTGTTGGTGTTTTACTGTGCAGCACACTGTATCACTGAACAGCCTTTCTCTTTGTAGATATCCTGCATGAAAAAGTGCAGGGGAAAAGAAAAAGACTTAACCGAATATTAAAACATGGACTGATTCCAAAAATCAGTGAATATTTATTGACTGGGTGAATGTTCCTGTCTTTCTCAGCGTGAACTTACAGGAGGTCTCTTCCAAACACGAACTCTGCAACAAGGACATGGGCTGAAAACATTAGTTTAATATTTATGTGATCCACATTCGAGCAGCCTTCGTACAAACATCAACAATATGAAGCTGATGAAGGCCTTCTGAGAAATGAGCTTTTCTCATTATGAAGTTTTATTATCTGATTAAACAGATAGATGCAAAGGCACTTGTTTTGTGACATTTTAAAAAAATGCAATTCATTTTTGGGGAATTTTGGGGAAGAGACTTGCATTTTAACAATTCTTAGTAGTTATCCAAACATATTTTTCCATTTTTAATTGTAACTGCCCTAGCTGGGAATTCCAGTCATGTCTATGCACATCTGTCCATCCATTCATTCATTCATTATCTGTAAGTGCTTATCCAATTCAGGGTCGCGGTGGGTCCAGAGCCTACGTGGAATCATTGGGCGCAAGGCAGGAATACACCCTGGAGGGGGCGCTAGTCCTTCACAGGGCAGCACACACTCACACACACACACATTCACTCACACACTCACACCTACGGACACTTTTGAGTCACCAATCCACCTACCAACGTGTGTTTTTGGACTGTGGGAGGAAACCGGAGCACCCAGAGGAAACCCACGCGGACACGGGGAGAACACACCAACTCCTCTCTGTCCATCCACATTTCCTCTAATCAGATTTTTTATATCAGGGAGATATTCATTTGGATACATTTCTGTATTGTTTTAATGGAATCGAACAACAGAACCAAGTGAGGACAGCTACTGAAGCTGGACGATTAGTTCTGGGATCACAAATGACACCTGATGTCACCTACTGAAACCCTGAAATATTAAATAACATATTAAATATTGTCTAGATGTATGCAGCCACTGCAACTGGAATCTACACTCTTTTATAGCACATTACAGCCATAAACTGTATAAGCGTAAAAAATCAATTAAACCTTGATTTATCTTTTTTTTTTTTTTTTTTTTTTTTTGCACACTGAATGAGTCTGGCATAAGTGTGACCTCTTTAATATCCATTTAATATATGAAAAACTCAGCAACCTTGCAAAGCACAGGACATATTCAAAGCTACCCCTGTTCACTAGAGGAGCACTCATTCAAATCCCTCACCAAGGCAAAGGGCACTATGCGTGGGCAGCTTTTATTTTTTATTTTTTCCTTTTAGTTCTGACTCAACCATTTTAACATTCCTATACAGATCTGTTCTAGAAATAAAGCGTTTTAATATATGTACAGCATGTAAAATTGCCTCTGAAATAAAACTGCAACACTTGGAAGGCATTCACTGTGATTCACATTAATGTTTCATATTAAACAATGGTTTTAATACGGTGTTTGTCCTTCTTTTCTGAATTAACAACATCTACTCTCCAAAGAAGGCTATACACACTGCTGTGATTATCTGGTTGTATCCAGCTGAGAACACCAGAGCTCCATGCACTGGACCAACTCAAGCCCACTCTACCAACTGTGTTCAAATCCCAAAGTCAGAATTTACTACCACTGCACGTCTTTGATAAAGAGGGCTTTTGGTACAATCTGGAAAAGACAAGCGTCTTAAACACTGCACTCTGAATTCATTTAATTATTTCCTAAATCTCAGCAAACTCAGTCTGGCAAATGTTTTTGTGTTTCTTTTCAACTTACATTATATGTTATTTTTTTAAGTGAAGATAAGTAAATACATCTTTCAAAATGAAAATAAGGTAAATAAAGTACAAATATATAGAAATTATGCACCATCACGGCACAAAAGCAGCATATTTTTCATATGTTTGTCCTGCAGAATATGGGTAAACTTATCTTCACCAATCTTCACCAATAAAGCATCATTGCAGAAGGTGTCGTAAACCTTGTATTTTTGCATCTTGACACTCTCAATACTTTACGTCTCTTATGCAGACAATGCTAGGTCATATGCGGTGAGAAACCACACAAGAAAACCCTTTTGAACATTACCTCATGAGTGTAACTTGTGTACTTGTGTATAACATCTTAGGTAGATAAGCCTCATAACTGAAACTAAGGGGCGTGTTCACACCTGTAGTCCATTTGATCTGGTCTGTCAGTCAAATTCGTAATCTTTGAGCCCTTTTCCCTTGGTTTGGTTTGGTTTCACACAGGAAAAAAAAAGTGAACCAAAATGCACCACTGCAAACCATGTGAGAATGTCCTTGCTGCTGATTGGTCAAACCTGACTGAGGTGGGAGCAAGAAAGCAAACAGAAAGAAGGCTCTATGTTCTGGACTAGTGCAGGTTTCTGTCTCAGTTCTCAGATCAGTGGCTGAACCAATACACACAGCACAACCTGGCTCTGGGCGCTGTTTAGCTCAGACCTGCTGTGTACACCAGATAGTTGGGTCGGATGGAGGTTGGATCACATTTTCACCAGGAATTGACCACACCAGAGCTGGTTTGACACAGGGCCGAGACGACCTCCTCTCGAGGTTCTTGGTATGGCTGTTGTGTTCTGTTTGAGTGTGTGATTAATTGGACTGAACAGTGCAGGTGTAAAATTGCCGTACGAAACAAACATGTCTTGGTTGATTGGCTACTTTTATATTTATTGAGAAGGAAACAGACGAAGGATTTAAGTTCCAAACTACTGCAGCGTGCAGATGCTCTTTGATATAATTGAAACTTAGTAAAAATGAGGTCAGAGCTAATTATTCGCAATTAGATTACTCAGAATCCTGCACAGGTGCCAAAAAGTGTGTTAACGTCATATGCTTTCTCCATCCACTCAAAGCCAAATGGTTCTACTAAATTTCCTGTTTCCCCCCCCTTACGTAAATCTCAGGTTGTAAGATTTTGAATGAATAACCTCAGGCCATAATAGCAGCATTTGTCTCTGTGTCTGAGATGGAAACACCGTGGGTGGCGTTTACCGGTGGATTCACATATCACTTAATGACAAAAAAAAAGACATCATTGGAGAAGCTTAAAGAAATTAATTAGGTGCCAGTAAATACACATCGCCCACATCAGAGCTAAACAGAGCGCGCTCTGGCTGGGGTTTCTGCTGAGGACAATGCAACAGCTGCAGGCATAATTAATTAAGTTTTTAAAAATATATATTTAAAAATATAACAAATAGTAGGCATCACCGCTGCTGTGAGCCTTTAAACAAAGTTAAATCGCTCTGCTCTGTGGGTGCCGTTCAGGCTGCACTATGGGTGTCCCCCAAAACGTTTATCTGAGAGCGAGCGAGTGCACAAAACACACACACACACACAGTCTTGCTCACTAACTAACCTTAGCCAAATCCCCTCTAGCTTTTTAAACTATCCTATTCAGACAGATGTAGGCATAAAGGAGTGTTATGAGCCAGCAGGGGGCAAGACAAAAAAAATGCATTAAATATGATTTAATTTACGGATCAGCAAACACGGTTATTAATAATTAATAAAGAGTATTATTAATAAAGAGATTTGGACCCCTCTCCTGTATACACTGCTGTAAAGGTCCTCATCATGCTTAGAAACTGTGAGCTGCATCTTCTCACAGTAGACATACACTGTTTCAGAAATCTCACTAGATGTATGGATTATTTGCCTTCTTAGATGTGCATTAAACATTATAGGTACAGCTCCAGGGACCTGGAGGTTGTGGGTTCAAGTCCCACTCCGGGTGACTGCCTGTGAGGAGTGTGGTGTGTTCACCCTGTGTCTGCGTGGGTTTCCTCCGGGTGACTGTCTGTGAGGAGTGTGGTGTGTTCTCCCTGTGTCCGTGTGGGTTTCCTCCGGGTGACTGTCTGTGAGGAGTGTGGTGTGTTCTCCCTGTGTCCGTGTGGGTTTCCTCCGGGTGACTGTCTGTGAGGAGTGTGGTGTGTTCTCCCTGTGTCTGCGTGGGTTTCCTCCGGGTGACTGTCTGTGAGGAGTGTGGTGTGTTCTCTCTGTGTCTGCGTGGGTTTCCTCCGGGTGACTGTCTGTGAGGAGTGTGGTGTGTTCTCTCTGTGTCTGCGTGGGTTTCCTCCGGGTGACTGTCTGTGAGGAGTGTGGTGTGTTCTCCCTGTGTCCGTGTGGGTTTCCTCCGGGTGCTCAAAAAGTGTCTGTGGGTGCATGCCTGTCGCCCTGTGAAGGACTGGCGCCCCCTCCAGGGTGTGTTCCTGCCTTGCGCCCCGTTATTTAGGGTAGGCTCTAGACCCTCTACGACCCTGAACTGGATAAGAATGTTACAGACAATGAATATCACTTTTATGCACACATTTAGCAATGTCTGTAATTTATTTATATTAGTATCTTACAATGTTTTAGTATAATTATTATGCACATGTACATATGCATATGAATATTATGTGCTGTAGAATGATTACCTGTGCCACTGAAACCTTGAACTGAACAGAATTTTGTTGTTAGGTTTATAATGTTATACAATCAATATAGCTGCAGTTTTTCTGCCATTTCATCTCAGCAAAGAGAGCTGTGAATTATTTTCACATTAATGAGTTCTCACCCCATGCCCTTTCACCTCCATTGTCACAGGAAAAAAAAAATAAAAGCTTGTGAAAACTGACCCATCAGCTCTTTTTTGTGAACAAGGGCTTGTCTCATTAAAAGGGACCTTGAAGAACGGCCACTGACCAACAGGGCATCTAAAACAGCTAAAGTGTTCCAATTAAATGGTAACTGTCACAAGACGTCCTTGAGGAGACACCCCTCAAACTCCACCCTTCCCTGGTTTTTCTGCGGTACGTTCCTGAAACTACACAACAGCGATGTCCGGGTTTTGTCGAGAATAGAGTGAAGGTACAGCTTAAATACTGTCAATTTGACACATTCACAGAAGAAGAAAACATGACAGGGAAAGGTTCCGAAAATATTCACTGGCAGCAGAGGTGAGATTCTCTGAAAAAGACCAGGAATCTTAAGAGCTTCAGCTCCTTCTGGGAAATGTACATGAATGTGTGTGTGTGTGTGTGTGTGTGTGTGTGTGTGTGTGTAGTCATTTTTGAGAAGTTACCAGAGTATTGGAAAGTAAATAGAAAGCTCAAAAACACAAAATATTCATCTTTCACACTGTGACTGACACTGATTGTTTATTCATGTGTTTATGCCTGCCTATCTGTTTATGGTGTTGGGGAGAGAGGGAGAGAGAGAGAGAGAGAGAGAGAGAGAGAGAGAGAGAGCGCGAACAGGACAAAGCAAAGTTAGACAAAAATAATTGAAAAGAGACAGAAAGAAAGAAATGGCAGAAAAAAACAGCACAAACAGAGAGTAAAGAAAGGGAAAAAGACAGAGATAGAGTAAACAGGTATAAGTTGATGTGTATTGCCTGAGTACCGCACACTAGTGTAATGCAGGTATTGACCTGTAGAGTGTACATGTGCATGTGAAGTAGCCTCATCCTGTAGACTCACACTAATGGAGCCTGATGATCAAACATCTATTATTAACAAACTCAGCTTCCAGCAATCCTCACAGCATCTGTGCATGCCAGAGTGTGTGTGTGTGTCTGTGTCTGTGTGTGTGTGTGTGTGTGTGAGAGAGAGAGAGAGAGGGAGACTGTAGTTAACACTAAGTCTCTACTGCAGCCCTTCACTGCACACCGCTACCACAAACACACACTGACTCAGACTGAGTGTCAGAGTCTCAGAGTATGTTACCTGTCAGAATCAGACATCCTTTCCCTCTGTCACAGCTGTCTCACTCACTTTTCTTTTAACATACACTCCTCTCACTCTCTCTCTCTCTCTCTCTCTCTCTCTACTATCTAAATGTATGGCAAATGAGCTGCAAGACAATCAAAATTCATGCTCTGCCTCTCCCAGATATGTACCATGGTGATAGGCTCTACTACCTAATATATTCAAACATATTCCAAGGAAAATGCAAATAAATAAGTAAATAAATTAAGAAAGTACAACAAAAATGTCAGGCCTTTTGGAGAGGGACATTTTCATTGCTGCTATCAGAGCATTTCGAAGAGCTCAGCCATGATTAATCAATTTGCAGCGTGTAGAGAGAGAGAGAGAGAGAGAGAGAGAGAGAGAGAGAGAGAGAGAGAGTGCGAGAGAGAGAGAGAGAGAGAGAGAGAGAGAGTGCGAGAGAGAGAGAGAGAGAGAGAGAAGAGAGCGAGAGAACGAGAGAGACGGAGAGAGAGAGAGATAAGCTGGTGTAATGGGATCCATTCATTAGCATTGAAGAGAGAAGACCAGAACATTGGCCCAGCAACAAGATAAAGAGAGCAGCTTTTGAGGGACAGACAGGGAGAGAGAGAATGTGATTGCAAAGAAGGACAAGAAGGAGGAAGAATTACATGATAGGAAAATGCAGGAAAAGTGACAGACAGAAAGAGAGAAAGAGAAGGAAACAAAAGGACCAGAGAGAGTTGACTGGTGAAAGAGAGAGAGAGAGGGGGCGAGGGAGAGAGCAAGAGAAGAAAAAGTAAGCAAGAGAAATGCTGATAGCAGAGAAAGGAATAGTACCGCAGGGACTTCCAGGAAATCTTTTACTCTCTTGAAAGTGAAGGGGAGGGGTTTACTCTTAATGTTCGTTTCTGTATAAACGCAAAGTGCTGCGGAATGATAACACTCCACTGCTATTACGACGAGGACTGGGGCGAAGTTCACATAATTGGTTCTTGAAGAGGCGGGCTTCTAATGACTAACTTTGACAGAAGTAACCTGCTCAG
The DNA here is from genome assembly GCF_029633855.1 of Hoplias malabaricus. NCBI lineage: Eukaryota > Metazoa > Chordata > Actinopteri > Characiformes > Erythrinidae > Hoplias > Hoplias malabaricus. The sequence goes on along the minus strand of NC_089803.1, from coordinate 22,714,266 downwards.
GTCTTCTACTTCTTTTCAAAATACAATTCCACATTTAAAGGTTAGGGAATCCTTTACAGTGTTGGGCAAAAGGAAATTTAGGGGCACTTCTCAACTATCAGCAACTAATAAGGCAGTAACCCACTGAAAATGAGTCTCTACTCAGTGAGTTAATGTCACCTGGGAAAGTTTGCTTCAAACAATCAAACAGAAGATGAACAAAATCAATGCTGCCTTTTTACATTTCTCCACACGATACAGCACAAAGACATAGTGGCAGAGCTCGTCTGTGTACGGAATGTGTACCGTGGCTGAAGCAGGAGTGGGAATTTGAATGATTCAAAGTCAAGTGGGATCTTCAAGCTCAAGTCATTTAAAAAATATCTGCCAACATTAAAACCCAGAACCCTGCAAGACGACCAAGGATCTCTTGTACGTCAGTCAGTCTGATGTTATATATTAAGGAAAGCATGTACAGCACCGTTCTATCAACCTCTTTTAACCTCCCCCACATCTTGTATTCTCATCTGATACCCATCTTTGCCTCCTGTCATTTTTCCCTTGGCTGATGTGCCCACCTCTGTGTCAGAATCCATTGCTGAAAAGTTGAAATGCTAAGGAGAAAATAACATAACATCCCTCACATAATCTGATCAAGGTCAGCCACGATGACTGAGGAATTAGACTAAGCCCCAGTGATGTTGCAATAATTTCTAAGATGTTTCAGTTGACAGCCCTGCTTGTGCTCTTTTTATATTCATGAGGATTATTATTATTATTATTATTATTATAACGTGCAATATATTGTTACTGTCAAAACTAACTCTACAGAAGAAGGGGAAAATGCTACACATTTAAAATGGCTGATGTCTGTGTAACGATCAACAGGTACCTGGAGCTTTCCAAAGAAACAAAAGTACAACACAATACAAATGTAGATACAATGCTGTGTGATACACAAACAAATGTAGAATTTTACATATTCAGTCACTAAGAGGTAACCACCAACAATTCATCATCCAAACCGTGTAAATGTACTTACCTAAGGATGGTGGGAAGACACAAGGGAAGGAGAAATCCCAGGAGGAGCATATATATGAGAAAGAAAGAGAGAGAGAGAGAGAGAAAGAGAGAGAGAGAGAGAGAGAGAGAGAGAGAGAGAAACACATTAGTACTTGCTGAGATCACCACAACCTCTGCTGACGACACTTTTGTGTGACAATGATAAAGTAAGGTTTGTTTGAGAGAGTTGGGGAGGGGTGGGTGGAAGAGAGAGAGAGAGAGAGACTTAAAATATCTTCCTGGAGGAGTTCTAAACTAAGATGCTTTCATGCTGGTTACACACAAACAGTTTAGCGTTTTTCTAATGGATAAAATTAGCATTTGAGTGGGTGGAGTCAGACCTATCTCAGCACGGACCTTGCACGCAGAGCACATAAAATCCAATAATGTAGAAACAACCTAGAGAGGGAAATAACGTCCTCAGACACAGAGATAGCATCCTACTTGTGTCATTTTCTAATAAGGACAGGAAAGGTTATGCAAGATAAGGACTACATTTTCAGCTAAAATAGTTGCAGTATGACAATTGCAAATGTTTCTGCAGACCTTTACAATGATGTTTGAATCCATATTTCCTTTGTTTATCCACAAACTGGTAAGGCCTCCCTATCACACAGCTCAGAGGATGAAGGTTAGAACCTGCTTGCTCTGAGTGGAGCCCATCCAACCCAACCCAACCCGACAGAACCAGGTCACGAGAGTCATGAGTCAAGAGAGTGAGAAATCAAAGTTTGGAACCACCCACAGCCCACAGTTCCCTGGAGTTTAATGAGTTAAGCACTAGGTATTGACTTCTAGCAATGAACAAGATTGGAAAAGTTTTGGAACCCGACTTAAGTCCCCCCCCCCCCCCCCCTTTCACACTCCAAATTCCACTGCAAAGCCTCCGGGGGTCTGCTAGAAAGGAGGCCCCGAGTCTGATTTGCCTGCTATACTCTTCACTTTGCATGACATTCACATATTTGTGAGAAGAGCTCGCAAGCAGATGGTACACCATGTTCCAGGGCCTGAAAGTCAAGGGAAAATTTCGGTCTGGCTCAAGTGCTAGAGCAGAGTTCCACAAATGCATGCATCCAAGTACTTTAGTGTGCCATTAATATGGGGTCCAGAAGGAGTTAATTATTTATATATTTATTTAATTACACTTTCATGAAAGTATTTAAATTGAAATACCCTATACCCTCCCTTCAATGTAAAATAACAACTCAAAATGCTATGTAGTCCAAAACTAGGCTTAATCCCTGTCTGGGAAAATCACTCCACAGATATATGCCAAGTCTCAATCATGTCCTATCTGAGTGTTTGAAAACCGCGTGTTACGGGTGGAGCACAAGTCCATGAGGAGGCAGGGCAGCGTCAAAGAAGCAGTGAGGTGGAGGTGGCAGGATCAATATCAGCCATCACACGTTTTAATCCTATGTTAAACCTGAACGGCTACAGTGCCTAGGTCCTGGGGGAGGCTGAGAAACCCTAGTGCGGCATAATCCTAACGTCCGTGGATAGTCACACAGACCTCTGGACTCCTGCTCCAGCTGCAGACAGTAAGTAGAACTAGAGGAACAGCTGTGATCTGCTCCATCTGCAGTCGGTGCAGGAATATCATGTTGTGCAGTCCTATACACATCTGGGTCACTTCCCTCCTCTGAGTGGCTCCCTCCTCCTCCTCCAATTTCCCATCAGGGAGAGCCTCTGAGAGCCACTTCAGAGCTGGGGACAAAGACACAGACGGGCTCTCCAATACACTGATCTTTTAAACTGGGGTGTGAAGGGGTTGTGTATAATCAAAAAAATGCTCCATCCTCTTGTCATGGGAAAAAAAAGGCAAAAATGTCACAATTACGACACTGTCTTGGAGAAACCAAGGTTTGAGCAATAAAAACCAATTTATTAATGCTGTAAAACCAGCAGACTACATCAAGCCTGTTAAATACAGTTAAACCTCAAACAATACAAGTCAAAATTATTATTAAAAATTGAAATAAACTTCCATAAAGTGTTCTTTTTGAAATGGCATAGAACAAGCTTTATTCTGAAAAATGAGCAAGTGTGAAGAACCTTTTAAAAACATTTTAAACTAGAGGCCAAATAACCAGTATAGAGCTGTTACAACATTTATGTTAGTTAGTTAGTTAAGTGTGGCACAGTGACTCAGCAAGTAGTGTTGGGGACACAGCTCCAGGGACTTGAAGGTTGTGGGTTCAAGTCCTACTCCGGTTCACTGTCTGTGAGGAGTTTGGTGTGTTCTCCCAGTGTCTGCCTGGGTTTACTCTGGGTGCTCCGGTTTCCTCCCATGGTCAAAAAAAAATCACTTTGGCTACTCAAAAGTCTCCATAGGTGTGAGTGTGTGTCGCCTTGCGAGGAACTGGTGAACCTGCCTTGTTGGTTCCGGGTGGTCTCCAGACCCGCTGCGACCATGAAATGTATGGGCGGCTGCAGTCAATGAATGCATTTATTTTATATATTCAGTGCTCCATTTTTTCCTTTTAGAGCTCCTCCAAATACCACGTTTAAGTCTTCTGAGCTTCTGCCATAATATTCAAGTTAACGAGGCTGTTTTGATTCGTACATGGACTTTAACGTTAAAGCCTGAATATGGGTAGAGGGGAGTGCAATGAGAAGAAAATAAAATTATTCAAAACATTTATCCTAAATACAAATATCAAAAACTCAGGATAAACCTATGAATGAATATCAGAATATTCAGGCACAGCCATAATTTCCATACCAATCAAAAATGTGTTTTGTTTTTGATTTTCTGATGCAAACGCACTTTTATTCATGTTCTAGTAAATGAAATGAAATGTGGAAAGAAGCTAGTTACATACAAGCTGGTATGGAACCACTACATCCTTGGTGCTGTACACAGATGGTCAACTTTGCTGACAATTCTCCATTCAGTGTGCGACACTGGACATTATAAGCTCTAGCATTGTCACTGTACTTAGATATGTCTCTGCCATAGTGTTGGTGTTTACTGTGTTTGCTGTAGTGTCCCGTTTACTCATGTGTCTTGTGCTGCTGTTACAAAACATTTTCCCTCAGGGATCAATAAAGTTTATCTATACATCTATCCCTCCATCCATCATCCATCCAGTCATAGGCCAATATTCCTAGACTGGCCGTTTCTGAATGTAGTCGACGTCTGGTTGCTGAACAAGAAAATGGACTTGCTCAGGCTCAGAATGGCTACACAGTGCAAGACAAAGGTATACAGTGTTTTGTTCTGAAGCCACTGTCAGAATTAACACTCCTGACTCTGTATTGCATCTGGACAGGCTAACGTGTTTTTGAGGGTACAGAGCAGAGTGTCTGGGAAGACCAGGAGAGGAGGACCTTGTCTGTGTGAAGAAAAAGCTTCTATATAATTATAAAGTGCCATTCCCAGTATTCTCTGTGATAACAGTGCACAGCTGACATCCTTTGTGTTTACCTTGGACTTAGGGCGGTTGCTAAGGACGTGTTGGGCTGCATTCTGAGTCAACCACCATCCCCACCAGGGACTCTCGGATCACAGCTGCTGATCCCGGTATCTTCTGCATCAGCACCGACTTTTCAAAATCAATTAATGGTAAAGTAAAATCAGCCCCTATTACTGGTGGTTTTGATTACTAATAATTGGTATCAGCTTTAAAAAAATATACATACTGCCCAACCTCTAGTTCAAGAAGCTCATCACTTACAGAGCTACAGCTTTAAGGTTACTTTTTAAAACCTAAAAGTCATTGCAAACTTGAACAAAAAAGGTTCACCAGGTTCGTCATGTCTTATGAACCACAATGATTATATAAATGACCATCCATTCAACAGGAACAAAAAGTATCAGAACTAAAGAAGATCAGAATTGAATTCCTCCAAGCATAAACTATCCTTTCCAAGGAATTGATTCTTCTCATAAAGTGTCCAAAACAGTAGAGATTAGGTTTTTCTGCTTCAGAAAGGTAAGGTCTGATTTGGTCCAGGATCCATTTGTTGGTCTTCTTTGGAGACCAATGTACTATCAGATGTCAAAAGTGTCAATATTTTCTTTAACGTTCACATAGAACCACGGAATAGACCACAGCCTGGACAAAATCTGATCTGATTTGTTTGGAAAGATATCATTACATTTGAACATCTTTTCCAGTTTCTTCTTCCTTGTTCTGCAGAGTCTGTTGTATTTCCTGGCTGAATGTTTTTTGTTATTAATGGATCCAAATAGGCAAAAGCTGTTTACCTCTTCCACATCTTCTCCATCACTAATAGTTAATGTTCCTTTCTGTTATTGTGACTTTTGTCTTCTTTACACTGAGCTAAAGTGTAAAGAATCTTTTCATTCTGTTCTTTTAACTTTCCTTAGAAGGGCCTCCAGGTCTTTCAGATTTTCTGCAATGAGTGAGTGCTCTGTCATCCGCACATTGAAGACTATGAGGTTTCTTCTCGCTGTTTTGAATCATCCCTTTTTTTCCCAGTCTGGCTTCTCTCATTATATGTTCAGTGTTTATGTTGAACAGATATGGTGACACCACAGCCTTGCCTCAGTTCTTTGCCGATATGCCATTTTCAGTTATGAGTGTGGCTTGTTGATCAGTGTTGAAATTCCTCGTTAGAACACTGGGATTCCCATATTCCTGAGGACATTTCTTAATTTTATTTTGTCAAAACAGTCAGAGGTTTTGCTGAAGTCAATGAAGCACATGTTGACTTCCTTGAATTCCTTGCCCTCTTCCATAACTGAGCATATATCTATGATGATATCTCTAGTTCCTTTGCTTTTCCTCATTTCTGCTTGCACATCTGGGAGCTCTTATTCAATGTAAGGCTCTAGTCTTTGTTAAATTATCTTTAGCATATCTTTACTGGCATGTGGCATTGGGGAGATCATTCAGTAGTTTGCACACTCCTTGTCCTGTTTCTTTTGTACTGGAATATAAACTGACGTCCTCCAAACTGTCTGCCATTTTGGTCTTCAGACGCTTGGAATATTTCCATTGTGACATTATCAATTCCTGAGGCTTTCTTTTTTGGCAGCAATCTCAGGGCTTCTCCGAATTCATCTTCTGGAACTAAAGGTTCTTTTGTGTAGCTGAGATCAACAGCAGTGTTGTGTAACACCTGGTTTGTAGAGGTCCTCTGTAGATTATACCTATCTTTGTTTGATCATTGATTGGTCAGTTATAATCTGTCCACTGACATCCTTTAGCATACCAATGTTTTTTTTCTGATCTGATCTTTCTTCTTTCTTTCTTTTACATATACATATATATATATATATATACATATATATATATATATATATATATATATATATATATATATATATATATATATATATACACACAAACACACACTTTTTTGCAGTTTTCACAATCATCTGTGATTCAATTTGATTTCATTACCCTTTTGTTTTTTCTGATTCTTCATTGATGACCTCTTTCAGGTCCAGCCAAAGCTCCTCTGGTTTTATGTCAGTTAAGTCTAGCAATAAGCCATGACACTTTCTGATGTTTTCTTTGAAGACAAGTGATATATTCTCAGGATCATATTTTGGCTTGATTGTTTTTCCTTATCTTCACTTGCGGCTTGCATATTAGAAGTTCTTAGTCTGTTCCACAGTCAGCTTCAGGCCATGTTTTTGCTCTTCCATCTGTTGGTGCTAAAATTATAGTCTATTTGGTGAATTCCAAATGGTGAAGTCCATGTGTAAATGCATTGATTTTCTTGCTTGAAGAATGCATTTGTAATAAAAATGACATTATACTTACAAAAGTCATTTCTAGCTTCATTCCTGTTTTCAATGCCCTGTTATCCAAATGTACTTTCTTCCTTCTGATTTCCAATTTAGGCATCTGGCATGGTATATTCAACATCAGTCTGAACATCATAAATCTTTTCAATGTCTTCTGCTCTGGTGTCTGTTGTTTGGGGCGTAAACCTGAATGGTTGTAATGTTGAAATGTTTTGCACAACTGACCTCAGTCAAACATTCATGGCATTGTTTTAAAAATGGGCTGGTCAACATCAGGGTTTCCCATAGTGCTTTACAGTTAGGGCGGCCACCTTGACAATGTTGTCCACGCCCTATAATTTGGTTTGTGCAATTCATTCAGTTTCTTATCAAGGCTTCTGATATATTTGCATGTGGCTTTCTGCTATGTCCAGTGATCCGTGATTAATCAATGCTTTGTAGAAAACACTCAACAATAAGAGGTCCTTCAAAGTTCCAAAGTACATTCTGTGACTCTATATTGCGTTATTCCTCAGTTTTCAGTCACAAACACTCGTTCTGAAGTATAATCCAGTGTTTAATGTGAGCTGTGTGTAGTCTGTAAGTTTCCCTGTGACTGTGTGTACATGAGGTCAGAGCATGTGCAGCCCATGCTTGTAAACAATGTTTTGAATCATTGATTTAAATTTACTCTCGATTCGTGAACCAGTTCACTCAATGAGTCGACTCTACACTCAACCCATCATGTAAGTTCCTCAAAGGTCCAAAAACCACACAGTGGAAATTATAACACTGAACAATGACTTGGTTCATGCCTTGAGCTTTGATTCCCAATGGAATTTCAAGGATGTTGAAGTTTAGATGATTCATCTCCACCTTCAAAACGTACAGCCTGCCATGGTACATAATTCAAACATTTTACGGTCCTGCAGTGTTTTTGTAGCTCTCTTCTCTTGCATGCCACCATCAGCAGCTTGGCGTCCAGAAGGCTCTGACCTGGCCGGGTCATACACACAAGCTGTACTCAGAACAATCCCCAGCTCTTCCTCAGCAACAATATTTTTTTTTACCATTGCCTTTCCCATACAGTCAAATTCATGTCATCTCTGTGATCATCCATCTCTGACACTGTCCTGTATCACTGCTGCCAAATATAGGTGGTAGGTTTAATCTGGCATCTCTACTAAGAACTTACTTCCTGACCGGAAAAATCCAGGCAGCATAGCTCTGTTTCCATGATACACGCAATCCTCAACAAGGCACCATAACAGAATGCTCAGATTTATGATGTTACAATGTATAATCATGTATACACACAGCCTCATAGACACTATGTGTTTTGCTTTGTGAAATGTATTTCCAACAAATAGTACGTGTTGAGGTGTTTCAAAGTGTTGCTCTACAGCACTGCTTTCATGGTTTCAAAAGAACATCACTGAGCATTTTTAACGACCAAAAGGAATATTTAGTTTGTTGCATGTGCTGAAATCCAACAGATATATTCTTGGACTGCCAAACTCACTCTATAAAAGAGGAGTCCACTCATGCAGTTGTATCATGTACCTACTAACACGTACCTCCATTTTTGTGGATTTTTGTTTACTATTATTTGAACACAGCAGCTGTCCTTCAAGTTTTGTGAAAAGTTTATGAATGAATCAATAGTAAGCTCCAAAATGACTTTATATAATAAAACCTTTTTACATTGATTTCCACTGTTTCCTCCTTCTCCGGTAAATTTACTATTTTAGACGTCCATGTTTCTCATTTAACAGTGATGGTATGAGGTCTTAAAACCCTTTAGAGATCAAACCAAACAATAAAACAGGTAACAATACAAATCTGACCTACAACTATAATATAAAATCAGCAGTTAAATGCACTAAGGCATAAAATAACTCTTGTACATAGACACAGAGACCCACTGCTTTATGTATTATGCACAAATGTTCAAGCTCTTCCAAATGGGACACATGAGTAAACAATCAAATCATAACAAAATTACAGATCATTGAGAAATAACAAAAGATATAAATTGTAACCAAATCATCCACCTCATAACAAATATTAAAATATGAAATAACATAATATCAAATGTTAAATAAAAGATATTAAAAAACCTACCTGAACAAAATGGACAGAGCGAGCTCTTTTAAAAAAATATGTTCATCAAACACTGAACACAAAAATATTCAATGTTTTATGTTCATCTTGGCTCAAAAGTCTTGTTAGAGAAGAGCAAGTACAGAAAGAAGCACAGGGTCTTCAGAATCTGATTAGTTTTCTTTTTTATTCACATAAACCACTGAAAATGTATTTCACTTCAAAGCTACTGAGCCAGAAGTCATCTCCAGACTCAGACAGGCTTGTGAGGTTCAGAAAGGACCTGTCTTTTCTGTTGTATATAAAAGATAGGGTGTTTCACAATTTTTTTTGTGCATGTTTATGCACTTTCCTTGTGAGTTACACTCGTTATTTTTCAGAATGTAATTAACAAAGTTTGCTCGCTTTGTGTCTGAAAACAAATACTCATGGTAGACGACTTCAAAAATTATTATGTGAATTCATGTTCATCAAAATAGACCAGAGACAATTTAAATAAATATATAAAGCCATTCATGCTCCAGATGAGGGAATTTTGGCTGCTGTAATATTACTGAATGCACCTCTGCTCTGGAGTTTAACAGAGGGTGAGTAACCACGTCCCTTTATCTGATGACCAAACTGAAATTGGACAAGGTTGTATCCATGGTGACCATTCAAGCTTGCATCCAATCAGGGAGAAGTGAGCACTTCAGATCTTTCAAAACAAATACACCTTAAAGAGAGTTCAACTTTACAAAAGCATCACACAAACAAACACATGGTATAGACAGCATTTCCTATTCAAAGAGTTGGTTACAGGCTGGGGGCACCAGATGGGAAGCATTATGTCCTACAGTAAATCACTATTAAAAGGACAACGCAAACTCTGTTAAGGCTATTTAGACGCAGGCCTACTTTTGACATCACTAGGAGAAGATCAGACTATTGGTTAAGATACAATAATATTTTTTTTCCTTCGTGGTGAACTTTATCACCTCAGTTCTTAACTAATTACCAGTTTGCTAGCTATGCTAGATCATGCTGCACACACACACACACACACACACACACACAGACACACACACACATATACAAAATACACAAACCATACTACAGTACTTCTCTTCAGCTGCTGAAACTTTCAAATTCAAGGTCTACCTACATATGTACAATTACACATCACCCACTTAGTGAGTGCAATATTTATGCATTAATTAACCTTCCACTGCCACAGCACTTCAATGAATAAGTGATTTGTGTTCCCACTCACACTCTCTTGCACTCTCGCATTCCTTTTCTCACTCTGCGATACTCCTCAGCTTTTTTTCCTTACTCTATGTTTATATGCAAAGATTTTTTTTTTCCAATCTGACTGAATTCATTCTGATTATATATTAGGACTGAGGTGTTTATATGTACACTCAGCTCAACACTCTGAGGAAAATCTCTGGTTACGTGCATGCTACAAGTAATCAGATCCAAAATGACACACATACGTAGAGTCAGAGTGAGAGGAGCGGTAGTACATTACCCAAGGTTTCCGTTGTTTGTTGTTGGTTTTCTTTTAAATGCACTTCACATGCACTTATTAAAAGGATCACTAGGTAAGATTTATTATTTTTGATCTGGGGCTCCCCATAGAGTTGCAGAATGTATGTCACTTTCACAGCAGTGTCCTGAAAGGCGAGGTGGATTCCTACCCTTCCCCGGAAGTTATATGGTGCAGGTTCTGCAGTGCTGAGCCTGGAGTAGCAACAGCAGCCCCACAAAGAAAAATGTTGGAGCTCCAGTTCCCCAAATTCATCTGCACATGCTCCGAATGTCCCTTTAATAATAATAATAACAATAATATAATTAAAGTCCCAGACACTTCTTAGACATAAAATTTCCGTTTTCTCACATTTCAAGACACTGCTTATCTCAACTCAAACTCTGTGACAGCAAGTGGTTCAAACAAAGTGAGAAGTGGTGACCTGTTCAGCCAGTGAAAGAGAAGCTATGTGAAGGTTTATACTGACACTAATTCACTCAAGTCTCCGCAAAACGCTGGTCATCCATGTCAGACAAATACAGGAGTACAGGATGATACCTAGAATCTCAGTGTTGTATTAGGTCAAACCGACAGCCACTTGTGGCACTGAGTGGGCAAAGTTCCAGCATACACTGTCTACTACAATGATTACTCATCTCCAAGTTATGTGCCTAGAAACCCATTTTGAGTTTTACGAGACCATTGCTTGTTTATGTATGACCAAAGACTCCTAAATGCTAATACTAAGTGCAACAAAGGGGTTTACAGAGAGACTAGCAGAATTAGCACGCACATCGAATGGAATAAATAAGAGAACATCCAGAACATTCTAATCAATGATAAAGGAGGAAAATTGCATCCGTCTCCGCCCTGCTTTCTTTGCCGTTCCCTCCCTCCTTGCACTACACGCTTCATCTTGCAAGCTGAGGACAAGAAGAAATGAGCCTTTCTTTTTTCATGAGAGAATCGATCCCTGTGCTCGCTCTTTTCATTGTGCTGGACACATGCGAGCGCTACACATACACACACATCTCATTATATTGGCCCTGAAAACAGACTGCTGTGAGGTGGCAGGAGCCATGAAGCAAACCTATCACAACACCAATTACTGCTGGAGTTAAGAGGCATGCCTTTGACCATACACACTCAGGCGCTTTCTTACACACTCACTCCCACTCGCGAATCCTGATATTTTACTGTACTGTGCCAAGGAGGAGGCCATCAGATGAAAAGGAAAGCCATTTGTCTGGATAAATGGTCATTTCTGAATAAATTAACAACATCAGAAAGAATATAAATGGAGAGTGCATGTCAATGTCAGGGTGCTTGCCCAATTCCAAATATGTCCTCAAAGAAACCCAGTATCTATCATCATCAAAGCCTGGTTTTGGTCCCTGTGGACACTTTAGCACAGCCTATTCACCTACCAACATTTATTTTGGACAGTGGGACGAAAGTGGGGCACCCAGAGGAAGTTCACAAAAGGTGATTTTCCACTGTATGGAACCTGCACAACTTGACTCATCTCAGCTCTTCTACTTTGTTCTACTTGAGTCCAAAAACCAAAAACAACATGGCAGTCCATAACGGGTAAACAGCACCCAATTTTACTGCTGGCGTTGAAGCATACGGTTCATGTTAGGGACAGGATTTTGTGACATCACTGGCTCCCTTTCGTAGCAGGTGGGGGGCTGTGCTAGTGTGAAAGCAACCAACTAAAAGCGAGTCAAGCCGATCACATGCAGTGTAAAAGCACACAGAGACAATACACCAATGTACTCACAGTCACTCACCAAAGAGCCTCGTCTGCAGGCCTAGGTGCTTGGTTTTATGCACCTGTGGCCAAAGAAGTGATTGGAACACATTGAATTCAATGGCTTGGATGGGTGAGTGAATACTTCTCGCAATATACGGTCACTAAGTTTTAACTCTTCATTAAATAAACACAAACAAACCCACAATACGCTCACAAACATCATCATTCATTGGCTCTGGAAAGGTACAGTACACATTATAAAATACGATGAATGCAATTAGATGTGTCCAACAGCAAGGTCTCCAAATCCCCATCGCCCAGCTTTAAATAAAATTAAATCAGGTGTGTTGCTAATAGAATTTAATTAATTCATGAAATAAATGGCACAGCCCGAATTTTATTATAGAAACAGAAGAGGCTGGTTACAGTCTGAGAGGGTGAGCAAGGAGGCAGTACGTCCCAATGACATCACTAAACTGAGACTGACAATCACCAGCTAAGCTACTAGCCTAACAAACTGTAGTCACGATAACCAGTTAGTAACCAATAAGTTACCATAGGAACTACATCAAATCAGAGCTGGTAAAGACTTAACAGTGCCAGATGTAAAAGTCTGGGTCAAAGGGCCACATCCTGTATTGTTAATTGTCCCCACAATGTTCAGTGTTCCCCACAGTGTTTGTTTTCTTCACCATGATCAACTTTAAGGAAAAGCAGGCCAAGTAAGTAAATAACATGGCTCAAACATGTTTCTACAATCTGCATAAATGAATAAATACATATATACATTCCTTGTCTAACCTGCAAGAACTTAAAAAATACATAGAGTTTCTTCAAAACTGCAACACTACACAATAGTGTGCTGCAGCCATGTAAATGTTGCCTTGGTAACAGTCGGCAGAGGAAAAAAAAAACTCTAATGATTGTAGTGGAGTATGAGCCAAATATGAATATCGGACAATCAAGAAATGAAAAGTTTTGAATTAAAACTTTTCCAGTCTGCAGAAGACTTTTCGTCTGCAACATAGCAGCCCCCACACACACACAACCAATCTAAAGACATCAAAAGAACCCTTTTAAGTAACACATGGCCCCAACACCCCCCTTCTCTCTTTTAACTAACAGGAACTGTCGAGATAACTAACTTAAAGAGACAGGAACCTCAAACAAAGAAGAGAGCTTTTACGGCCCGTTTTTATGACAATGGCACCTAAATGTCTAATCCTTATCTTTCACGGAGATCAACAGATGTTCAAACCAAAGTGACCTCGAGTGAACTCCCGTGAACCAACAGCTGAAACACGGATTAACAACGACACCAAATGGACACTGGCGGAACTACACCTCGCTCGGAGTCGCCGCAAGACAATAGCGAAAATAGTCGATCTCTGAGTTATTTGTGTATAAACGAACGTATGAATGTCACTTTCTGTACCCTCAGATGAATGCCTACCTTCTAATGAAATGATGTATAATACCGATTGTTTCTATTACAAAGATCAGTTTTGTCTCTGAATGAGAGAAAATGGATTAATGTTTTATTTTTCAGCGTATCATCACGAATTGGACGTGAACAATGTACTCAAGATGGGACCTTATGTAAATGTCTGATATTAATAGTCCAATGTACTCATTGTTATAGGTTGATAACAGGTATAAGAATTTTGATACGAGAAACTCATATTCCTTATGTATGAATCACAGAGTCAAACCCCCTCCTCCTACTCTCTCTCTCTCTCTCTCCCTCACGAGAGTCACGTGAGTCTGGACTCGCGTCCAATCAGAAAGAGGACGCCTCCCATTAGGGCGTGACCGCGCCAGCCTTGAAAAGGCCAAACAGCAAGACAGACAAGGAGTTCGAAGTTTGAAGAGTCGCGAGGACTCTGCAGAAGTAACGGACCACGAAAGGAACTGGAAAACAGAGGACGCCGACAACAAACAAAGGAACCCTCTCAGAGACTTCAGAAAAGCTTACGAGAGACGTCTCGAAATTAGCTAAGAGTATGAAGTTTAACTAATAAGTCGAATAATTTGAATATCTTTCTTTTCCTTTAATCTTGTTTATGTTTATTACCTATCGAAGTGTGATCTCACGAATGATCAAGGCGGGTGAAACTTATTTGTGGCCAAAGTAAGGTATCAACCGTTTGAGTAATCGATAACAGATATATTAACGTTATAAGCTGATTCCTGAAGACATCAATCCTGGAAAACTGAACAACGAGACTAGCTAATACTCTGAAAAAGCCTTTCCACTACGGTGGAAAACCAGCTACGCCTGTGAAAAACCGAAGAAGGGAAATCTCGATCGACGCAGCTCAGCTCGGAATCGAGGGTCTTCAAATCGACTGTAAAGAGATCCTCCATAAGCGGGCCTGCTTCTCACCACGTGGGAACGACGAGAACACCCCGGGACACGGAGATTAAACAACAGGACGCGACGGCTCGGTGAAACGGCGAACGAGTAAGCTAGCGTATTTAACACCTTTTCAGTAGCTGATGTCTAAACAAACCCTCTTTATAATTTACCATTTAATTAAACCTTAGTTAGTAACCTTAGTCACAAGTTAGAAGTGTCTAGCTCACCTTAAGGTCAAAATCAGTTCCCCCTGCCGGACACCGTGAGATTACAAGGTTGTGCTATGTTAACTAAATATCTTCTTTTTATTAATAAAACTCTCATTATTTGAAGTCACAGTGTTTGCAATTTATTCATTAGAATTTCTGAAAATCCTGAAGAACTCATTTAGCATGATTATTATTCATTCTCAAACTAATTATTAATGTTCTAATTGCTTAAACCAATTATAAATCTTAATTAATATCATTAAGTCAAATATCAGAGGTTGGAGGAGTTTGAATAAGGTCAAGGCTATAAAACAAATTATAAAATTATATATATATGTATCGGGGTGTATGACCAACATCCACTACATATAAAATATAGATATTTTATTGGCGCCCACGCGAGGCCAGGAAAAAGGCTTTTAATGAACAAAACTGTAAAACACTACACTGAATAACGATTGAGATTCAAAGCTTGATGTGGGTAATTTCGTGTTGTGTTTGTTACTGCTGAAAAACTGTTCTGTGATATATACCGGTTAGAAAATAAGCTTGGTTGTTTTTAAAAGAGCGCGGCTCTGCGCCATTTTGCATGCATTAAATTGAGGCCTGGGCACGTCTGAACTGCGCGAAATTCCGCTGTGAGACTTTGCCGTCGGATTCGACCTCCCGCCGCGAAATCCCGGCGAAGAGAGACCACCGAACCGAATACCCCCGTTCGTTTTAAACTGGGTCGCTACCAGCGTTAATAACGAGATCGCGCGCTAGGCGATTGGGAGGTTATTAAACAGCCGAAAATACGGCTTGTATGAAGAGCAGTCTGCTCTCGTCAGCTGTTCCTGTTAAACTGAAATCATACTCAGAAAGGAACGAACCCCTTTGAAGGGGCGGAGCTGAAACTAAGGAGGGAAATTCAAAACGCCCCCAAAACAGAGGAAGACAAATTCCCTCTTGTGGTATAAGTGCGTAATTGCAGGGAAAAATACTTCATAACTAGCGTCTATTGAAGCGTGTCCTCCCTTGCTCCTCCTTGTGGTCAAGTGGTGCTACCCTTGACGGTTGATTCCCGTACACCCTCTAGTGGTTGGGAGGTTGTCCGCCGAGACAACATAAGTGTTTAGCAGCCCTCTGGTGTTTAAAAGTTGTCATTACAGATGAAATTCTTTTAAAATACCTTAGTGTAAAATCTCTGTTCCCCTTTTAAAATTTTAATTTTTATTTTTTTGATAGAGTATCTGAGCGTTTAAAATCTTTATTCCATTTTAGATTTTAATCTGATAACACCCTCTAGTGTTGAAACTTCCCGCTACAGTGGAAATTCCCATTTGTGTTAGTGTATCTGCTGGTACCGTGTCTATTGGGACTCTCACCAGCGCCGACTGGTGTCCATTGCTGCTATTGCATTGTAACTTGCTTGTCGCCCTCTGGTGTCCTAGTCTGGTATTACAATTTAAGTTCAACTTAAATACTGAAGCTCGCTGTTGCCATTCAGACTTACCTTCAGTACCCTCTGGTGGAGAAAACTTGCTATCGCAATTGAAATTGTCGACCAGTTCACACTGATAAGACCTGGTATCACAGCTCTAGTGGCTGTCTCTAAACTCTGCACATCTGAATAATTACAAGTAAAGGCTTGGAAGCATAATAAGTTGATACAACTACAGCAGACAGTGTGCAGTAATTAGAGATTGACACTTTAACTTGATACCAGATCACAAACGCAGTTAAAAGAGAGAGTCTTTTAATCTCGCTATTCTTAATAATTCTTTAATTCGGAAAATTCTTTTACTTTCATAATTCCTTAATTGGAAATTATATCTAATAATAAAACTCACTTAATATTAAAATTCCTTCATCCAAATTTTTCGACAATTCTTTAATTCAAAATTTTTAATAATTTTAATTATTGAAAAAAAAAAAAATTTTTTTTTTCTCTTTCTCTCTTCTTTTATTCACTCGCACATAGCAACTTTCACTCCACCCTCTCCTACTAACAGACTTCCCTTAGAGATTCACAAGTGAACTCTAACACCATACATACTAGCAGTTACTCTTAGAGCACTCGGTACAGGTGAATTTAGTTCAGATTTAGTTAGAAAAGGGATTAACGGAATTAATCCTAACTAAATAGAAGTAAGTTACACCTCGCAGTTAAAAACACAGCTAACATGGCAGAAGGGACTTTTTCTTCGGAAGTATATGTAGAAGGTTTGTGGGATGAGGCATTCTCTGTTCTGACCAGCATCACCAGTGATGTGATGCCTGGACTCGCAGAAACTGTGCAGAAAACCTCACAGGCCCATCGTGACCACATGGTGGCTAAGTGGGTAGAGAACCACTTAACCGACATCCTCAAGGGCAAGCCCCTAACTGAGGCCTTAGGTCAAATAGCCCTCCTCGCTGTAGTACAGCTCAGAGCCAGCGAACGTGAGCTTGACGTGTCACGGCGACAGCAGGCAAAGGTAGAGGCAGAGCTAAGTCGACTTCAAAGCGAAATAGCTGAAGGGAACACGCTGCCCCAGGTCACACCCAATGTGCCACCTAGTGCCGCTACAGAAAGACAAGGCCAGCAGGAAGATAGTGAGGATCAGGAACCAGACTCAGGGACCGTAACCTTTAGAGCTGCTGCAGCACCTCCTCTGGTATCAACGGGTATTTCCCCCTCCCCTGTGTCTCCTGTCAGTCGTCCCTTACAACGCCCTGCTAGACCCAGAGCACTGCAACCCAGTGTCTGGTCCCCTCAACCTTTACCCTCTCATGGTCCCTCATACAAGGACCTAGATAAAATCGCGCGTAATATAACCCGCTTTGATCCCAAACCTGACGGTTCTAATGATATCTTTTCCTACCTAAAAGATATTGACTTCTACCTCCAAAGGTTCCCCGGGATCACCATAGATGACAGACTATATGTGATTAAACTGACCTCCAACCGAGACGTCAGTAACTTCATTGAACGTCAGCCAGACTATGTAAAAGCGCGATATGATGTGCTGTGCCAAGCATTGGAGGAAGAATTCTCCAATCACCTGTCACAGACCGGACTGGCCGCTGCTTTGAACATAAAACAGCAACGCCAGGAATCCCCTCAGCAATATTATAATCGACTCAGACAGGCGTACTTCGGACCTAGAAATGACTCCGGAATGGAGGAAGAGTTAAATTTCAAATCACTATTTATCCAAAACCTCCATCCCCACACCAGTCACCAGTTGGGAGTCTCAGCTTGCCCTCGCACCCTGTCTAGCAGGCAGCTGCGTGATTTAGCACTCAGAGGTTTCCTCAAAACCCAACAAATTCCCAACAGGCGGTCCGAAACACCCCAAGTCTTCAATGTCGACTCCAGTTCCCCACATTTAGAGTTAGAAGGCGCCACCCAGGCCGATCCACCAAGATCCGCCCTGAACCCTTCCTCCACTCCGTGGACCAGTGAGGGCCCGAAACCTCATCCGCCCTCACACCAATACAAGCGCTACCCTCCTCGCAGGCCAGACAGAAATCATGACAAAGATTTCTGGAACCCTCGGGACAGGGCTGGGTATGGTCGTGACTATTACCCCGTAGAAAACCGCGGTGCGGGCCGTGGAAAACCATCACATCCCCATAAGGGATATGAGCGAACAGCTCCGAACCAGCTTTCTGATTCCTATAGAGAAAAGAAAGAGAAATACTGGTATCAAAATAAAGGAAATCACGCTAGAGACAAGCTTAAAGGCACGGAACTCAGCTCTAAGGAGTTAGAGGACATCCGCCGAATGCTTGCAATGATTTGCAAAGAGAAAAAGAAAAAACCTGACGTTCTTTCTATCACCTCTTCGCGGTCTAACCCAAAGCCATCCTCTAACACCCCAGAAATGTTAGAGAGTTATGTAGGAGAAGTGACAAGCGAAGCTCCGTCTTCTAGCGCACCGCGCAATCTCCTCGTGACCCAAACAAACACTGAAAACCCGATGATACAGGGGGGTGACTTGCAACCACCCTCCAGTGCTGTTTTGGTTGTTCAGTTAGGCGGTAAAGAAGGTTTAACGCCAAATGACCCCTCAGTCATTGAAGGCGACACACCCGTCCGACAATTCATGGGACACCTAACAGAGAAAGGGGTTGCACGCAAATTCTACTTGTCCACCATTGTGGAGAGAAGGCTAGTACATGAGGCCCTGTTGGACACTGCATCAGATGTCACGCTCATGTCTTCCGCCTTATTCCACCAGGTTCGAGCCATTGCGCGGCGTGAAAATCGCGAGATACAGCTCCAAAACTGTTCTCTTAAAATTCAGCCGTATTCACATGCAGGCCTCACTATCCAGTCTATGGCACTAATACACTTAGCCATTGGACCAATGACCTTAGTGCATCCAGTCCATGTGTCTCCTCTCGAAACAATTCCCTTCCTCATCGGCAAAGATCTCCTTAATCGCTTCGAACCACTGATTGACTTCAAAAGGTCAAAGATCTGGGCACAAGTGCGTGAGCCTTTACCCATCTGCACCCCACACCACCGGGAAGCTCAGTGTTGCCGTCTCGAAATCCAGCCTGAATCAATAGGAGATCCACCAAGTCAAATCCCTCACTTCGAGGAAGAGGAAACTGAGCCCATGGCAGCCACACCAGAGACAGCAGTCTCTCCCTGGCCCCCTAGTGCCATGTTAGAACAACGGAACACATTCCTGTGCACTTTCACACAGCCGTCCACAACAGACGCTCCAGGCCTTCCCATCGTGAATGGTCTCACAATGCAGGACTATCGTGTAGACAATGCAGTTCTGGCTCTATGGACCGACCAGTCCGCCATAAGCCAAACCCTCTTTAACACTCTGCGCCTCACTCAACCAAATATTCCTTTGGTGAGCAGTCCTTGTCGCTTTCCTCTTAACCTGACATCAAAAGCAATGTCACCCACTGATGGAATTTGCGCTTTAACCGTCCAGTGGAACAAAAGGGTAATCACCCATTATTTCTTAGTCGTCCCTAACTTGCCGCACGACTTTTACATTGGTAGTGACTTCTTGGTGCGCCTCGACGTCCACGTAGACACCCTCAATAGTGTACTGTGGTCTTTGACTGATGTTTCAACGGAAACCTGGTCCTCTGATCTCAGCAACCTAGGCTCAGGACAAACTATTCCCGAGGTATGTCAGGTCACTAACCAAGGTGCACTTGTGGTACCTGCGAACGCAGCAAATGTACCCATCCGCTTAGTCATGCGACCTGGCCAACACTTAAGCCACGCGCATGCACTTTTCCAACCGTCACCTCAGTTCTTCGAACTAGGCCTCACCCTCGAAGCCACACCTTTGGTGGAGACGCGAGCAAAATCCACCTATCTATTCGTACGGAACGAAACCACTCAACCCTTGACGATCCCTCACTCATCTCCTCTGGGTTGGTTAGTCAGTACGAAATTCCATGACTTCGAGTTGCGAATTCCGATCATAGGACCAATGCCTGAATCCCTGCTTCTTGATCATGCAGAATCAAAGGTGTTCTACACTCATCCGACACGAGCTGTTGCTCTCTTCTCAGCTCTGGACATGAGTAATGATGCCATTTGCAGGATAGATCTCGCTGACGACAATCAAATGACGATCACGGTCCTTTCCATAGATTCATCCCCGGAATCCTCCCGGGAACCATCTCTTCTTCCCGAAGCGGGAGAAAACACTTCAAATCCGCGTACTTCGAAAGAACTATCTGACTCCGAATTTCGTATCCAAGTCGAACAAGTTCTAAAGGAGGCCGACGCCCTCCAAAGCAAAGAAGAACGTGAGAAACTCTGTGAAGTGCTCCTTAAATATCAAAAATCTTTTTCCAAAGATTCAACGGACTGTGGTCTCACTGACATTCATTCAGTACGTATTCCCACTCGTCCGGGAGCACCACCCACGTTTGTCCGCCAATACAAAATTCCGTTGGCATCCTATGAACCGGTACAAGAAATCATTGATGACTTGCTGGAAAAGGGCATAATTCGACCCTGTAACAGCACGTACTCGGCACCATTATGGCCCGTCATAAAACCAAATGGTAAATGGCGCTTAACCATCGACTATCGGAAACTAAATCAACAGGTTCCCTTGTCTCGATGGCCGATGACACAATTGGAGCAAGAGCTTCCCTCGGTCCGAAACGCTAAATACTTTTCCACCATCGATGTAGCCTCTGGCTTCTGGACCATCCCGGTGCAAGCAGAAGACCAACACAAGCTCGCTTTCACTTTCGCAAACCGACAGTACACATTCACTAGGTGCCCTTTTGGATATGCCAACTCACCCGCGGAGTTTAATATTTTCTTAAACAAAGCATGCCCTGATGCCCGCGAGCGAGGCACCCTCATATATGTGGACGACATACTCATGCGTAACCACTCCCTACAGGCACACATTGACGAGATTGATCATGTTCTTGACCAGCTTACAACAGCAGGTGCGAAAATATCACTCTCCAAATGTCAGTGGTGCAGAACAAAAGTGAATTACGTCGGTCTGCTCGTAAGCACTGATGGTGTTGAACCACAAGTGAGTCGAGTGCAAGGGGTAACAAACCTCGCAGCACCCACCAATCTTAAGGAACTCCGCAGTTTCTTAGGAGTATGCAACTACTCACGACAATTCATAGAGAACTACGCGGACCTAGCTCGTCCACTTTATGACCTCCTGAAAAAGGACACTCCGTTCACCTGGGGCGAAGCCCAGGA
Organism: Hoplias malabaricus; assembly: GCF_029633855.1. Taxonomy (NCBI): domain Eukaryota; kingdom Metazoa; phylum Chordata; class Actinopteri; order Characiformes; family Erythrinidae; genus Hoplias; species Hoplias malabaricus. The sequence goes on along the minus strand of NC_089803.1, from coordinate 22,692,890 downwards.
ACACGCCATGCAGGCACTAAAATCGAAACTGTGCACGGCCCCATGCCTTGCCTATCCTGACAGTAGCAAAGAATTCTACCTAGAAGTAGGGTTCTCGAACCACTGTCTCAGCTCCGGTCTGTATCAATTACACGACAGAGACAAACGTGTCATAGCCTATGCTAGTAAAACTATGCTGGCTGCCGAAAACAAATACAGTGACTGCGAAAAAGCACTACTAGCAACAGTGTGGGCAGTCAAACATTTCTCCAACTACCTAGGTGGTCAGAAGGTGATTGTTGAAACTCATCATCAACCAGTCACTTTCCTAAACAGCCAACGAATTCGAGAGGGTGTAGTAACTAACGCTCGAGTAGCGTCATGGCTAATGGCTCTCCAAAGCTTTGACTTAGAGGTGCGTTACGCGCAAAACTACAAGAGCCCCCTAGGCACAGGCCTTGCTTCCTGCAGGCGATGCGAAGGAAACATTCCTTCCCAAGTGCCACAAACTCCAGAAACCCTCTTACCCACCGTGGCTAACCACCACTATTTCGATCCTAACACATGCAAAGACCTTGTCACTGCGTATGTAGATGGTTGTTCGTTCCGCCGAGAACACACCCTGATGGCAGGGGTGGGTATTATCGGAATAAACGGATGGCCTCACGAACCCCTAAGTTTCAAATTGGGTGCTCAGTCCTCCCAATATGCTGAAATAGCAGGAATTCTTATCACAATCCAGTCTGCAGTCCAGAAAAGCATAAAAACGTTGGTGATCTGCACAGACTCCAACTACGCGCGCCTAAGCTTCACATGCCACTTGAGACTGTGGAAAACCAACAACTACACCACGTCAAACAAAAAGCCAGTTATACACAAAGAGCTTTTCGCGGCATGCGAACACTTGGTAGACACACATGACCTGCAGATCTACTGGAAGAAAGTGAAGGGTCACTCCCGAGTCCCGGGAGATGACAAAGAATTCAATGATCAAGCAGATAGCTTAGCCAAGCAAGGGGCCCGCGAAGGCACATCGTGGACATTCGATCCCTCCCTTTTTCCAAACCCACCCGACATCGAAGTCCTAGCTGTCACACGGTCTCGAACTGTAACAAAGGCGTCGCCTGACAATGCCAAAGCTACCATTGTCTCTATTAACCCTGCTTTTTCGGACGCTGACTTAGTTACTCTCCAAGCTCGAGACCCATCCATTTCTAAAATGCTTAGCCATGTCTCTGACCCTTCTACTAATCCCATCGCAGCACAAGATCTTGACACCATACCAGGCCTTAAAGACCTATACGGCGCCAAAGCGTCCCTCCAAGTCGTCAAAGGCTTGCTAGTTCATGCCACTGACTCGCACACTTCACCTACGTTCGTGGTTCCTCAGTGCCACAGGGGGGTGATGCTGATGCACGCCCATGACTCCCCATCTGCGGGACACAAAGGGGTCAAAGCAACACACCATGCGCTCAAGCAGGTGGCATATTGGCCCCACATGGTAAAAGATGTGGCTGACTACATTAAAGGCTGTCTGGTATGTTGCCAATTTCAACCCTCGAATCCTCTTCATAGAGCCCCCTTGCAAAAGAAAGGAGTATCCTTCCCTTGGTCAAACCTCCAGATAGACTGGGTTGGACCACTCACTCGAACAGTAAGAGGTAACAAGTACTTCCTCACAGTCACGTGTGCATTCACTAAATGGGTAGAATGCCTCCCCGCACCGAATGACACAGCACTAACCACTGCATACTTACTGATGAACCATGTCTTCTCACGGTTTGGCCTACCCAGCCGTGTCGACTCTGACAGAGGGACACATTTCACAGCTGAGGTCATGCAGCAGCTCTGGCAACTCTTAGGAGTAAAAGCCAGCCTTCACATTAGCTACCATCCTCAAAGCTCAGGTCAGGTAGAGCGAGCCAACCGAACTGTTGTTAGCATACTGAAAAAGTACGTAGCAGCAAACCAACGAGACTGGGATGTCAAACTCCCCCTCGTACTGATGGCCATACGGGCGACCCCACACGACGCGGTCGGGGTCTCACCCTTTGAGTTGATGACAGGGAGACAAATGACTCTGCCTCTACATCTGTTATATCAGCCAGGTGAAGCTAGCATAGCCGTAGCCTACACCACTCATCAGTATATGGAGGACCTGCAGAAACACCTCAAAGCTACTTTCGCCTTTGCCCAGCAGAAACTGGAAAGAAGTGCAGAAGGTCGCAAAGCGTACTACGATCACAAAGCATCCCACGATGAACTCCAAATAGGGGACAAGGTATGGTACTACATCTTTGTCCAACCTGTTGGAAGGTCGCGAAAAACAGGGGGGAATTTGGCCCGCAAATTCCTACCCCGATGGTCCGGTCCCTACAAGATAACAGACAAACTGTCCCCCGTTGTTTACAGGATCAAAATAAACAAAGCTCGGGGCAGTACTGAATTCAAATGGGTCCACCGCAACCAAATCCGACCACACACAACCCCCATGGGACTTGTAGGGGATACTAACGCTTGTGTTAGATCATAAACGGCAGAACCAAAGGCAGGGAGGGTGTTAGTTAACAAACAACTATAACCTTCTACTCACACCTTAGTTCTCCTATCCCTTTTCCCTTTTTCTCTCACTCTTTAACAGGCAACGAGCTTCTAACCAGACTGAGGACACTCAGGGTGCAAGACCCTAGTCCCTCATCGTCAATTATTATAGAGTGCTTACCCTAGGAAAATTTTATCAAAAGGGGGGTACCGTGAAAAATTTTATAATTTGTCTAAACGACTCGCCATAAATACCCTAAATCTAACCATGAGCATCTCTTCCGGTAGGATGGCCCCGCTGCTCATTCTCCTGATCGTCGGCTCCCTAGGAACCGCCGTGCTCCCTGAAGTGATTGAACCAGGTCCTGACTCAGGAATAATACTGAAAGACCAGCCGGGACTGCTAATCACTAATTGCCGCCTCCATACCCAGAGAGTATTTATACGGTTGAATCCCGCCGAAGCGTGTAGCAAAAACCTACCGATAACCACGCTGCAGACTGGCCGGAATGGAGTTAGATGGACTGAGGAAGCTATCAGCCATGCTGAAGCCGACGTAACTCACATGCTCCGCCAGTTACAAAAGTTTACCGTAACGCAATCAGAACTAAATGGTTTTAATAAACGACCTAAACGCTTCATAGGCGGATTGTTAATGGCAGCTGCAACTGTGGGATCACTACTGAGTCTCGGAACGTCCGCCGTCAATGCCGTCAATGTAGCCACTGTTAAACGTCAAGTAGGGGAATTGCAAGCGGAAATTCCGAACATTAAAACCCAATTAGACAAACAACAGCAGCACCTGCAAACCATTGGGCAAACCCTACGTGGCACCGTCGTAGTGCTCAACGCTCAGTGTCGCTTTGAACAAAACGCTCCAGACGGTTAACTCCATGCTTTCAGTAGTACAACTTGACCTTGCCCACATCCAGCTTGTGAATATGTTATTGTCTGATATGCTACAAGAAATCAGCTCCTCTGTAGATAGCCTAGCCATGGGGAGAATCCCTCCCTACTTGGTGCCCCTATCCTTAGTACAGGAGATTTTATCCACAGCAACTCGAGAAGTAGTTACTGATCTCCAGGCCCACCTAGCCTATACCTTAGGTAGCGCCATCCCAATTTATGTTAATCCTCAAGACCGAGAATTAGCATTCATTATTAACCTTCCCATAATGGCGCCTGAGAACATATACCGTTTGAAAGATGTTGTCAACGTTGGTTTCTGGCAAGATTCTGCCTACGTTCGTGTGAAAACAACATCTCTTGTAGCATACCAAGACGATAACCCTGACCTATATCTGGTACCCAATTTGCTTATGTGCACACTCACTAAAGACATTCACTACTTGTGCCCTAGCAAACCTTTCATTCGTGACAGCGCAAATGGGATCTGTGGCCTTAAGCCTATGATGAGTAATACTCAATGCCCGGTAGTCGTCATGCCCCGACGTTTGGTAACCAGTACTCAAGCTGAAATTGTTGGAAATCGTTGGTTGGTTAACACCCCCTTTAGAGAGGCCCTACTAACCTATGATCAACATGACACCTCAGAAAGGGTACTCCTTCCTAGCCAAACCTTCTGGGTAGACGTCCCCGTAAACGCAATCTTACATGTAGGAGACCTGGCCCTGTATCACCTAAACCCTGACCAATATGAAAGCGACGTAGAAATCTCAGAGTTCTTCTCCAAACACACCATCGAGCTAGATACTAAAACACTAACTCGCCTAGAATATGAGGGAACCCAAGTCATTGACCTAACCCCCATAGATAACACTCTTAGAGAACTATCGTCTCAACCCCTATGGCCAGTTCAGCCTGTCACCTATGCATGGTCCACCCCGGACACCTTACTAGTTACCCTGGTAGGATTAGGATATCTTTTGACCTTTGGTATAGCTTGGTTCTATTTCAAACGCACTCGAGCCCTCCAGAGCAGGTTAGAAACTTGGTCTAATAAAATGGTCAAATTCGTTAGACATAAGAGAGCCCAGAGAGGTGAACCCCCAAGTTTTAGATATGAAGCCGAAGGCCATGTCGAAGAATCAGCTCTCGAGGTTGCGTTTGAACAAGACCTGCCCCTAAATAATTAGGATCCCTTCAGCATGCAAACATACACATTCCATATACACCCATACACTAATAGGAATACATCAGCTCTGGAAATGTGTTTGAATATGCTTGCTGACCTCACCTTCCTCCACAGCAAAAGTTCTTTTCAGCTCCATGATCCCTGACGAACCATAAAACTGAAAAGAAAGGGGGGAATGTAGTGGAGTATGAGCCAAATATGAATATCGGACAATCAAGAAATGAAAAGTTTTGAATTAAAACTTTTCCAGTCTGCAGAAGACTTTTCGTCTGCAACATAGCAGCCCCCACACACACACAACCAATCTAAAGACATCAAAAGAACCCTTTTAAGTAACACATGGCCCCAACACCCCCCTTCTCTCTTTTAACTAACAGGAACTGTCGAGATAACTAACTTAAAGAGACAGGAACCTCAAACAAAGAAGAGAGCTTTTACGGCCCGTTTTTATGACAATGGCACCTAAATGTCTAATCCTTATCTTTCACGGAGATCAACAGATGTTCAAACCAAAGTGACCTCGAGTGAACTCCCGTGAACCAACAGCTGAAACACGGATTAACAACGACACCAAATGGACACTGGCGGAACTACACCTCGCTCGGAGTCGCCGCAAGACAATAGCGAAAATAGTCGATCTCTGAGTTATTTGTGTATAAACGAACGTATGAATGTCACTTTCTGTACCCTCAGATGAATGCCTACCTTCTAATGAAATGATGTATAATGCCGATTGTTTCTATTACAAAGATCAGTTTTGTCTCTGAATGAGAGAAAATGGATTAATGTTTTATTTTTCAGCGTATCATCACGAATTGGACGTGAACAATGTACTCAAGATGGGACCTTATGTAAATGTCTGATATTAATAGTCCAATGTACTCATTGTTATAGGTTGATAACAGGTATAAGAATTTTGATACGAGAAACTCATATTCCTTATGTATGAATCACAGAGTCAAACCCCCTCCTCCTACTCTCTCTCTCTCTCTCTCCCTCACGAGAGTCACGTGAGTCTGGACTCGCGTCCAATCAGAAAGAGGACGCCTCCCATTAGGGCGTGACCGCGCCAGCCTTGAAAAGGCCAAACAGCAAGACAGACAAGGAGTTCGAAGTTTGAAGAGTCGCGAGGACTCTGCAGAAGTAACGGACCACGAAAGGAACTGGAAAACAGAGGACGCCGACAACAAACAAAGGAACCCTCTCAGAGACTTCAGAAAAGCTTACGAGAGACGTCTCGAAATTAGCTAAGAGTATGAAGTTTAACTAATAAGTCGAATAATTTGAATATCTTTCTTTTCCTTTAATCTTGTTTATGTTTATTACCTATCGAAGTGTGATCTCACGAATGATCAAGGCGGGTGAAACTTATTTGTGGCCAAAGTAAGGTATCAACCGTTTGAGTAATCGATAACAGATATATTAACGTTATAAGCTGATTCCTGAAGACATCAATCCTGGAAAACTGAACAACGAGACTAGCTAATACTCTGAAAAAGCCTTTCCACTACGGTGGAAAACCAGCTACGCCTGTGAAAAACCGAAGAAGGGAAATCTCGATCGACGCAGCTCAGCTCGGAATCGAGGGTCTTCAAATCGACTGTAAAGAGATCCTCCATAAGCGGGCCTGCTTCTCACCACGTGGGAACGACGAGAACACCCCGGGACACGGAGATTAAACAACAGGACGCGACGGCTCGGTGAAACGGCGAACGAGTAAGCTAGCGTATTTAACACCTTTTCAGTAGCTGATGTCTAAACAAACCCTCTTTATAATTTACCATTTAATTAAACCTTAGTTAGTAACCTTAGTCACAAGTTAGAAGTGTCTAGCTCACCTTAAGGTCAAAATCAGTTCCCCCTGCCGGACACCGTGAGATTACAAGGTTGTGCTATGTTAACTAAATATCTTCTTTTTATTAATAAAACTCTCATTATTTGAAGTCACAGTGTTTGCAATTTATTCATTAGAATTTCTGAAAATCCTGAAGAACTCATTTAGCATGATTATTATTCATTCTCAAACTAATTATTAATGTTCTAATTGCTTAAACCAATTATAAATCTTAATTAATATCATTAAGTCAAATATCAGAGGTTGGAGGAGTTTGAATAAGGTCAAGGCTATAAAACAAATTATAAAATTATATATATATGTATCGGGGTGTATGACCAACATCCACTACATGATGATTGATGCTTTGGCAGTTATTTATATTTAAGGGTGAAATAAAGACATGAAGACATATGAACGGAGGCTTTGGGTTCATCCTGAGTTACAGGGCAATAAAGGAAACTACATTTAGCACTTAATATTTTCAGTGCCATGGAATGCTGCCAATAAATGTTAATATTTTCACATTTTTATTATTATTACCTTAAACAGTTCCTTTGTGTGGGTTGAAGGCATTAAGTGATTAATACATTTGTAAAACTTGCATTTGAGTTTAATTATTAAAAATGTTGAGTTTAATTACTTAAAAAAAACACTTTGAAGCCTATTTTTTTAAACAATGGCTGCTACTTCTCAATATTTATGACATATGTTCACAGTTAATGTAATAAATGCACTTTAGACTTTAGACTCATGTAGTCCATGCATGGAACTGGACATATCCCAATGCTCCAGAGCATTTCCTTGTATTGAACCATGCTTTTGGACACCATACAAGCTGTGTGTGCCTAGCTAAACATCTGTGAGAGCAATGGGTGCTGAAATCACTCATTATAAGATGTGTCTCCAAATCTTCTGGAAATACAGCATATTCAGTGGGTGTTTAAACCTGGAACACCCCTTTAACAGACACAATCATTAGGAATGTGGATTTCTCTTCAGTCTCTGGTAGTGCTCAGAGCTCAGACAGGATTCTGTTGGCTATATTTGGGCTCAGACCAAAATTTCAGGCCCAATTAAAACTCTAACATGGACACAGTGTAAAACAGACTGTTAGAAACATTAGGCAGAGCAGTAGTGCTGCATCATTACATTCTGGTATTGAATACCCATCCTGCACCTCTAAGCTTTTTCACATTGTTTCACTCAGTTCAGGTAGTCACTCAGCTCTTTCAATACACTGGTGATGGAGGCTGTAAAAAATGCTTTCCAAATAATTGGATCAGCTATTATTGTTCTCCATTTCACCTTCTTGCATCGGTACCTCTCAATGTTATCCAAACCACTCCAGATAAGATATGTTCAGAGAGGATATTTAGCTCAGGGAAAGATATCAGACTAAAATCCAGTAAAACACACTGAAAGCTTATGAATTTTGTATAAGAGGCTTATTAGAGGTACATTCATTTTAAGTAAAGATAACCTTGCAGATCAATAACAAGACCACAAAGATTCACTTCAGCACCAATTGTGGCTCACTGCACCATAAAAGGCAAGTCTAGTTTAGGCTGAATGATTTCCGGAACACATCCCATTGTGATGTTTATGACCAATATTTCAACTGCAGTTTGATTTAAACTATTGCTATAAATTAACTTAATTTCCTTTTTTTTAAACCCCAGAAGATTTGGCTTTAATTTGAACACAATGCATAATCCGATATTTACTCCTCCGATCCTCTCCCAGAGCAGCTGGGGCTGCCCTGATTGTGAATCACAAATATGAAATATGATCGTGTAGTGTGTGGGGACTTTGAGGACTAACAGTGATCAAGCATCGACAAATCTGTGAAAATATGTCTCTATGTGTGGATTAATGCTTTACTCAACATGATATTTCATAGTTTATGTATTCACTAGTATAAAACCATACTAACTCTGATAAATCCCTCAGTTAAAAATGTTCACAGTTTACACTGCTGCCAGATATTTTAGTCAAATCTGTTTAGTGATGTCCTGATCAAGTTGTTTTGCCCCTGACCCCCATCCGAGTCTTTTAACACTAAGTTTCTGCCTTTACAGTGTCCCGATCACAACTGTCACAACTGACTTAAGGTTGGAGTGCAAGCTTGCCCCCTAGAAGAAACTGAGGATCGGACTTAAGATCAAGCTCAATAAAGCCGAAACATATGAGTAAAATAATGCTGTGATCAGCCCAACGTTCAGAAGTCTGTATAAGCCTTAAAAACACTGCTCATGCAACCTTCAGGTTTTTACAAATAACCTTTTTTTCCATTCACATGTGGTGGTTATGCTTGTGCAGGTGATATGAACTCACTAAACCACTGTTAACCTCTGTTGTCTCTGCTCTTGTCGTGATGACAGAACATATGTGCCCCAGCAACAACTTTCTGACAAATGTCAAGGGGATTATTTGTTCATCACATGTGGTGCTGCATCACAAAAAAACAGCTCAGACTTCAGGAACAAGTAAGATGTGTTTGTTCATAAAGTTGCAGCTTCTGAATGAGGTGAAGAAACTCTTTATTCTTCCTTTGGGTTTCGAAAAGTACATCGAAAAGTAGGTAATTTGTTCAAAATAAATATCAAAGAGGGCACTAGGTAGGGCCTTTCTGCATGTTTTACATTATGTTTGGATATTTTAAATGTGAGGGCGAAATAGTGTCTGAATGTTTTGAATTTTTCACATTCAGAATATAGCTGTTATTTTGTACCCTTATTCTTGGCTTATTAAAATGTCTTAGTTGTAATGTCAGGTTTCCTTCAAGGAGGACGGTAAGTTATTTATAGTGAGTCAACAGAAACAAGAGCCAAACAGGAAGAGTTCCCTTCTGCATAAAGGAACCTTTTGGCCCAAAATGCTAATATTGCTAACAGTGAATGACTGAAGGACCAGCTATTTACAATGCACTCAGTGCTAACATGTCCCAGCTTTTATCGTTAGCATTAACAATAAGCAGAAATATCTCCTTGAGCTATTAAGCTTATTAAGCTACATTAGCATGATAATTGGAACTATTCCCTTAAAACAAACAATGGGTTATTATGCTACAGCAGCATGGTTAGCGGAACTATTCCTTCAAAAAAATTAGTTATTAAGCTATATTTAAACGGTTAACTAAAGAAGTCATTAAACTACATTAGCTAATTGGGTTGAACTATTCCTTTAAAACAATGGGTTATTAGATCTAATAAGGGGTGTTGCACAAAAGTTTCCCTTGATTTTATAATGTCTACAGAAAAGACCTCTGGAAAAACTAAATACCGTGACGACTTACAACACACATAGTACAAAACTAGACTTTCAGTCTCACTAAAACAACAGCTGATAACCTATTTTACTTAATTAAGCAGAGTACAATACACTTTCACACATACTCTGAGCACATAAAGCAGCAGTAAAAGATAGTTACATCATCCAGCCCCAGTTAAAATCAGAAAAGGAAGGCAATGGCATTACACGGCTCATGAAACTGCATCCACAGAGCAGGGAAGCAGAAATGTATAATTTAAGGCTCTTTTGTAGATTCATGTTCCATTATTTCAGTCCCAGCACTGCTGGGGGTAGGGTTCTTAGAAGAAGGAGCCAGGTGTGTCCTGGCAAACATTTAATGAGTTACAGTCATTATTTTTGTTTTAATTGTGCATTGTTGTAAATTGCAGCCATTTACGCCGGAGTGATCCAGGAGGAGAAACAGCAGCAGATGAAAAGGTCAGTTGGTCCCCATCATGGTGTATGTACACACAAACACCCCTGAAGATAAACACAAACAATGCTGTGTACACACAAAAACAGTTCTGCTGACACCCGCTAGAACCAAAGCACTGCTGTCCTCATAAAGGGAGATAGGAATCTCAATTTAGTGCATCGTCCCTCTACCGCCCCCTTCTCTCCTCCTCTTATTTCTCTCATCCTCCTTTATCTCCTTCTCTCTCTCTCTGTCATAGTCCCTGCCCTCTTTATCTCTCTGTCTCAGTCCCTCTCTCTCTATCTCTGTCTCAGCCCCCCCTCTTTCCCTGTCTCAGTCCCTCTCTCTTTCAGTCTCTCTCTCAGTCCCAGTCCCCTCTCTCTCTCTCTCTCTGTCATAGTCCCCACCCTCTTTCTCCCTGTCTCAGTCCCTCACTTTCAGTCTGTCCCTCTCTCTCAGCCCCAGTCTCCCCCCTCTCTCTCTGTCTCAGTCCCCCCTCTTTCTCTCTCTCTGTGTCAGTCCCTCTCTCTCTCTCTGCCTCAGTCCCCCCCTCTTTCTCTGTCTCAGTCCCTCTCTCTTTCAGTCTGTCCCTCTCTCTCAGTCCCAGCCCCCCCCCCCCCCCTCTCTCTCTCCCAGTCCCAGTCCCTCTCTCTCCCTCTCAGTCCATCTCTCTACCTATCTGAGTCTCTCTCTCTCAGTCCCAGTCCCCCTCTCTCCCTCTCAATCCCAGTCCCCTCAATCCCTGTCTCTCTCTCTCTCTCTCTCTCACCCCCCCCGCACTTTTTCTGTCTCAGTCCCTCTCTCTTTCAGTCTGTCCCTCTCTCTCAGTCCCAGTCCCTCTCTTGGTCACTCACTGTCCCTGAGTGTGTGGCAGGCAGATACGTATCTCGTGGCCAGGGCACTGCTCTCCCCCATGTTTCAGAGCAGGACGCTCAGTTTGGCTTCGTTAGAGAAGTTGTGGAATTGTGGGTGAATTTTTTCAAATTGTTTGAATTGTAATTGTTTGTATTTTTGACTTAAGAAAGGGCATCTCTGTCTCTACAGCGCCGCTGTGGCACTGCCGGGCAGTGTCTCTGGGGAGCCAGGCCTGTCTGTAGTGGACGATCTGTACGGCCAGGCTGTGGGAGCTGAGTCTGTACCTGGTCAGTGTTGCTGTGTGTGTGTGGTCAGTCACTGTGCTGAGGTGCTCTGCTACAGTGTAGCACAGCATTCTGCTCGTTTTTCAGGTCGACTGCCAGGGCCCAGTTCTGACAGCACTGCTCCAGCAGGTCCAGGTTCTGCTGTAGACCGGGCTCTGTGGGGGACAGCAGAACCAGGTCGTCTCCATAGAGCAGGTATTTAATCTCAGTTCTGCAGAGTGAAACCTCTCTCTCTCTCTCTCTCTCTCTCTCTCTCTCTTAGTCTCTCTCTCAGTCCCTCCCTCTCTCTCAGACTCAGTCTCTCTCTCTCTCTCATATATATGAGAGAGGGACTGAGACAAACTCTGATCCACTGTAAAAAGAGCAAATTGGAACAGAAAAAAATCAATCCTTTCTGCTAAACTGCAATTTACAAATGTTAATATACATCTCCAGTGGAGAGAGGAGGAATTGACACAGTCACTGGCTAATGTGAGTCTACGCATCTGTGCACCAGAGTCAATGTGTGTGTGTGTGTGTGTTTATATATATTTGTGTGTTGGGTGCATGCTATAGCAAGTTAGAGAATCTTTTGCAAATTATGCTTTTCTCTCTATGTGAGTGTGTGTGTGCGTGCACATGCGAAGGTGATCATTTGGTGGAGAGGAAGATGAATGTTTTAGTGTGAGGGAAGTAACAGCCACCCACGAAGAAATGTCTCGCGATAATAAACAGAGAAGGAGAGACAGAGAGAGAGAGAGAGAGAGACAAACTCTGTTTTGAACCACCGTCCTCTTGTATATCAAAACCAGACAACTGAATTTTTCTTAGTGAGAACCCTAGGGGGGAGACTAAATAAATAAATAAATAAATACCCACTGCATTCTGATTGGTTGAGAGACACACCTCTGACACTGTTCAACAAGTCGGTCAGCAGGTAACTACGGAGACTTATAACTAGGAACCACGCCTACCCTCAGCTGCAGCAATCAGAAGCGTCACTGAGGCAGTTTAATCCCGTGCTCTGAAGTGGGGTGAGTGGAGCTAGATTAGTCAAATCCTGCCAAATCCTGAGAAACTCTTAATCAGCATACTTCTAATTGCCATTCTCTAAGCTCAGCTGGAAACACTAGAGAGTTAAAGCAATATGCCACCATCTCACAGCCTCCCTTTCATCTGATTCAGCCAACCTATCATTTACCGCATACAATCATTTAATATTTTGATGTATCCCTTTGAACAGCATGTGTGTGTGTGTTGATACAAGTGTTTTGTAAATATTACAGTGGTTTATAGACTAGGTAATGATGATGATGATGATGATGCATATTGAAAAAGGGATTCCTCATAAGCTGCTATTTGTGTGTGATATGTACCCGGTATCTTATCAACTTTGAAAACCACATAAACAATCCAAACTCATGGGTTATGTCAATGCAGTGAGGCTGAGAAACGCATTGTATCGCTGCAGTTGCATTACAATATTACATAACACGAATATATACTGCAATGCCATTTTATAAATACCTTTGACTGAAATGGTGTGTGCTATGAAGTCATAAACTACAGACACGTCCCAGACTTTACATCTGAAATCACTTTCTTTAAAACGTAAAAACTGACATTCTAAGGACTCCTTAGTTGCCAACTATGTAATAAACACCATGCAGCACTGTTGCTATCTATGTAAAGGAATACGGTGTTTGACAGAAATTTCAGTGAAAGGCAGGTGACTGAGGCAGGAGAAGGTAATCCATCTTATACAGCCATCTGTCATTAGCGAGCCGCTTTATCGTGACAGTCAGTGTATGCGTGTTCCCGAGAATCCCATTATCTGCACACACTGTATCATTAAAACTTTGAAATGCAAATGACACACATACAGCCTTGTGACTGTGACACAGTAGCGCTTTTTAAGCAGTGGCTGTATGATCTTAATGCTGCGTTCAGCTCTCAGCTTTTAAGCTTCCTAACAAAGATGGAAAACGAATGTTACATCTAAAGGCCGGTGGATGTAATTACTCTAAATTAACCAAGTCTGGTTAAAAAGGCCCCAACCACACAGAAGTAATTACAGGTCTTAGTGGGGAATCTGTAAGCATGTGTCTGAAAAATAGATTTTTTTTTTCTGCTGAAATACAGCTTCAATTTAAAGCCCACGTGTATCCAGGTAATTCTGAAAGTGCATTATCACAGTCCACTCACGATCACATAAATAATGGCTAGGGTCAAAATAAAAAGAAATCAAAGGACTGACAAAAAGGAAGATTCATGTGGAGTAACATGTGATGTAGAGCTGAACTAACAATCAAACAGACAATCAAACCCAAAAACATGGACATCAGCCCTATCAGACAGCCATGAAGCATGATCGTTTCAGCAGACATAGTTTCATAAAATTTTAATCCACAAGAGCATTGTCTAGGGCTGTCGCGGTGAAAGTATTTCCTGTGCTGTGTTTTAACAAGGTTCAAAACTACGATATGCAATATCACTGCCACAAATTACTTAATTCATCCTGATTCTAGTGCTACACTCCTAATTGCCACATGGAAATGGCCTGAACCGTTCCTTTTGAAGCTGTTCCATGATTCAAAATCTCAAATTTCCCTGTGTAACAGTGATCTTTCTGGTAAGATATAACATATTGCCTCGTCTGAATTGCCTGGCTCTCTCTTTTCATTTGGTTAAAAGCTGAAATTATTTGGTTTTGTGACTATGTTTGTTGCCATTGTATCCCTTTCATAAAACAAAGACTGACCTTTGGCTGTTCAGATGCTACCATTCATTCATTTATTATCTGTAACCCTTATCCAGTTCAGGGTTGCGGTGGGTCCAGAGCCTACCTGGAATCATTGGGTGCAAGGCGGGAATACACCCTGGAGGGGGCGCCAGTCCTTCACAGGGCAACACACACACACACATTCACTCACACCTACGGACACTTTTGAGTCGCCAATCCACCTACCAACGTGTGTTTTTGGACTGTGGGAGGAAACCAGAGCACCTGGAGAAAACCCACGCGGACACAGGGACAACACACCACACTCCTCACAGACAGTCACCCGGAGCGGGAATCAAATCCACAACCTCCAGGCCCCTGGAGCTGTGCGACTGCGACACTACCTGCTGCGCCACCGTGCCGCCCCAGATGCTACCAGTTGGGAAAAATTGTATGACTTTTTTTAACGTTCATAACTAGTGTTGCACCAATACCGAATAGGCACTGATACTGGCACTTAAACACAGTATCGGCCAATACCATAGTTGTGTTAGAAATGGCCCCCTACTCACTATTTTCCTCCATGTAGTACACAGGGCACTTTTCAGGACACACCCCAAGAACCAGATACTGCTGCTAGGTGCAGCTCGAATTTAAAGTTGAGACAGATTATAAGCAGGCTGGGAGACACATAAATGCGGATGTACAAGTCTCTGCGGTTATTATTTGCACTGCTGTTTGTATAGATTCACAAAGAAAAACACAGCATGTTCTGTGGTTCACTATGTTCTCCTACAGCTAATACTCGTTATTTGGGGACATGTGCATTCAGCCTTATAGTTTTTCATACATCCACTGTAGAGCTCCATTGCACACGCCTGTGTTTACTTTGTGTCCTGTTCTCATTGACTGTTGAAGGGACTCGTTCAGAGTTGAGTTGGTGGAGAGTTCACCCTAACTGACTATGTCCAAAATCGGGTCAAAAAAGTCAAACGTTTGATACGCTGCGGCTGGTCTGAAACGCAATTTCGAGGCCAAAATATTTAGAGAAGTGCTAAAAGTGTAACCCCAGCTTAAGGCATGCCAAAAAACACTGACTTCATTCAATCAACCACAAAGAAGCAGTCCTTAAAGTGCATTTCACAGTCGTGACAAACACCCTCTTATCCATGTGAATATCTGTTCAGTCAGGCTAGACTATGTCTTCCTAATTGTACTTGTTACTGCGTTGTGGAAATATTGATTTTTTTCATGGCTCTGAAACTTTACAGTAAAAGAGAATACATTCAAGCTCATTATATCTTATTAGTGACACAGAACACTGCTTTAACAAAATAAAATCTGTAAGTATAGTAATATAAATATCTGGATTAATAGGCACTTATCTAGTAATTAAAGATAGATAGAGTTGGTATCGGTACTCGGTATCGGCAGATACTTGAACATGAAATATCAGTATTGAAAGGGAAAAAGTGGTATCTGTGCATCCCTATTCATTACACACACACACACACACAAAGTGTATAACAAGAAAGATGAAAGGGAAAACATGTATACACTGTGTTGGTGATGGTTGCCATTCCTTGCGGTTGGCTGGTCAATAGCGTGGTATTAAAATAATGCTGTTATTGCGACTGACTCACAGTCAATGGCCAATGAAAACTATAAAGAAAAGAATAAATAAATAAATAAATAAAATATTTAAGATTTCACATTTAAAATCAACCACCCGAATCCTATTTTTAAGCAATAGCTGTGAGACATTTGCTAAGCACAGTTTAGTTCACACTCAACCAACCAAGTGTGATTTTAGTTAAATATATAAACGAGCCTAAGGTCACCATGCTCAATGTAAAGTAGGGACGTCACGATACCAGAAATGTATAAGTCGGTACTGCCACTAAAGTTCCACAATTCTCTATACCACACAAAAACAAACAAAAAAACAATGAAATGAATACATGTCAACATACTCTTTATTTAGAAGTCTTTTTCCAAAAAATATGGTGCAATTTAGTTAATAATTGTTATTTACACTTGTTTCTACCCCAGTATTCTACCCTGATTGGCTGTAGAGCGAGGCAACCTCCCTCACACCCCTCCTGTGTCTCAGTGGAAGAAAGGCAGCTAGTGAAAGTAATCTTTGAAAACATAATTATTGTCTTGATTATTGTTTGTTGACCTTGTGGCTACCAAATAAAGCTGATTTGAGTCGCCTCTTGCACTGCGTGAGTCTGTTAGGCACTGAAACCGAATGAATCTGTGTTTGTCCCTCCTCTTTGGTTGTGCATCGCCATTACTTGGCCACTGATTGGTCTATAGACTTGATTGACACGTAGATCCTATTTTTAATTGTTTTTTGGATTTTATATTTTGTAAACCTTTTGCCAGTACTCTTTACACAAATATGGCATGCTTTGTGTGCGAGTCCCTTCTGGGCTCTTCAGGCTTCATTATGCAGCAGTTGTGTTGGGTCGTCAAACTCAAACGCAAAATATTTCCATATGTAACTTTTTTTTTTCTTGCCCAAACAGTCGCAACCGACCTGTTGCTTCTCCTGCCAATGCCACTCCTCGTTCTGGTGTTGTTATTTTAGCTTTCTCGGTTTATTATGGTGACCTGGTGTGGTCATGTGACCTGTGAAACCACAGGATACAAGAACCATATTTTTTTCAGAATTATTATATCGACTTGGCACCAAAGTATCAGTTCTTGTGACATCTCTAATGTAAAGCATCAGCTAGTGGTATAAAGCCACAAATGTTGTCCATATGGTATGTGTGGATGAAGACTTTTATATTCTCCCTGTTTTTTGCTGTCTACTTGTGTATGTAGGCCTATGCCATGTTGTGTGTTTATAGTGTGTGTGTGTTAGTTTGTGGAACCCTCGGCGCATTCATCCACATATCTATAAATGTATCTTTATGCAATGTGTTCTGTTGGTAAAAAGAAAAGCATTCATTTTCCTCTATAATCGCATTATATTTCAGGCTCTGAAAGATAAAACATATTGTTTAAACTGTATAATGAATCACTGACATGTTCATATCTTGGCCCTTGAAAACCCACCCAGCATGGCATATCCCCACCATCATTAAGCTCTTCCTGTTTCAGCATGTAACGCATAAGCAATGAGCTGCATGGCTGAAAGATACTGTGAATCATCAAAAAACATCTGTCATCTCCAGATAAAGCAGATACTTAAGCATGGAATCTCAGAAAGAGAGAGAAAAAATATAGTAAGAAAGGAGGGGTCTTTCTCATTTGAGTTTGTTTACTGTTCTAAAAGTGGATGCATTCTTTCCTGTTTGTGTTGCCGTGGCAGTCGCTGTATCACCACGGCAGCAGACGTATCGCCGTGACAACAAACAGACAGAACAATGGGCATGCACACAGTGTGAAACAAATTAAAAATCTCTGTCAGCCAAGAGTGCCTTACACACCAAATTAATCAAAAAACACCATCCTGTGTGTGTGTGTGTGCATGCGCGCGTGTGGGGATTACGGAACCTCCTGAGAACAATACAGTACATAAAAGTCAGAAAAGGCAATTTGGACTCAGCGTGCACCGTATTTCTTCACAGAGACGTCGATGGAAGGGTATAAGCTGCTCTTTGTTTCAGGGAGCCCGCAGGGGTGCAGGAGAGGAAGATGAAAAAAATGTTGAAAGAAATGACTGGTATTACAACCAGATTTAAACAACTCTCTGTTTGCCTTTATTTTTGAAAGAAAATGCTTTCCCATTCTATCGTAAAGGGAAACGGATGCTCCTTCAAGCTTATTGTTATAAGTGAAGCACTGAATCACTCACTGTTAACATCTTCAAAACATTGTGCAGGACTATGAGGGTGGCATTATATCCATGGCACCTGCCACCCCCTGCATGTCACTTGCAATTTAGCAGTCCCTAAAATATGATGCCACCCTGTGACATATAGACAGTGTGTATATTCCCAGAAGTTAATATGGAGGAATACTGTAGGAATATTGTTGTTGCAGAGATAGTTCTGAAAAATGCATGTGTAACACTTGGAGAAAAAATCATTTCAGATGCGTACAATTTGTAAAACAATCAAGGCATGTCTGTGTCTGAAAACCCCTCGGACTCCAGGAGGTTAAATAAAATGAATGTTCATTCAGTGAGTATCATATCATTATAGCAGGTGGAGCAGCAGGTAGTGTCGCAGTCACACAGCTCCAGGAACCTTGAGGTAGTGGGTTCGATTCCCGCTCCGGGTGACTGTCTGTGAGGAGTTGGTGTGTTCTCCCTGTGTCCACATGGGTTTCCTCCGGGTGCTCTGGTTTCCTCCCACGGTCCAAAAACACACACGTTGGTAGGTGGATTGGTTACTCAAAAGTGTGTGTGTGTTACCCTGTGAAGGACTGGCGTCCCCTCCAGGGTGTATTCCCGCCTTGCGCCCAATGATTCCAGGTAGGCTCTGGACCCACCGTGACCCTGAATTGGATAAGCGCTTACAGATAATGAATGAATGAATGAATATCCTTATTGTATATTTATAAAGAAATACAGCCTTTATAATGTCTATTAATCTATTACTTCCAACTAATTAGGGATACCGGGAAATAGTACATTTGGATTCCAAAGATCTTCCAAAGCCATTCAATCAGAACAAATACATGATGCATGTTTGCTTTTGTTTTGCTGGGTTTCTTATTGTAGGTCCACACAATATAAAACTGTACTTAATATGGATTCGAAAATGAAATTACAGGTTTTCAGAGACTAGCACAAACAGAAATATGTACAGAACAAAATTTCAGGAAGTGATTTAGCTGTTTCTGTTAATGTTCTGCTCATTCACTGTCTGTAGCCGCTTATCCAGTTCCATTGCATGCTGATTTTATTGCATATTAAATCAAAAACATATTTAGGAAAAGTTTGTGATGAATAACTAAAACTCACAAGTGATAGAAAGCTCTTGACTGCTGGTGTAACTGAAACAGTACTTGGATATGTGGTAATGGCATAGCTGAGAATCCTCATTCTTGCATTGTTCTGTAAGTGTTCTCTGAGTTAAATGTACTAAAGGATTTTTTTATGCTTTCTTTTTTCAAGAACTCCCCATACATCTGAAAATAGCAGGCGAGTCCAAGTGCACAATTAATGTGCTATGTATGCAAAGTGCCTTTATCTTCCTCATACATATGCACATCAGGAAAAAAAATCAAGCAAAAATATAGGATGATACCACATTTAATGAATGTAGCTAACGTAAGTGCAGCTGATTGTATAATCCACTTCATTTTGTCACGATTTAATCACTGGCCTCTTTGCGCTACACAAGATCCAGCAAGATACACCAAGGAAATCCTGAATCTGAGAAATGAGAAAGATGGAAACACTAGCAAGTTGAGAGTCATCTCTCGAGATTCACATTTGGGTTAACAGGGTGTGAGGCGTCCACTTAAGAGCAAGGCCATGTTTTTTTTTCCCACCTTTGTGTATCAGGAGTTCCTCCAAATCCAGAAGCTGTATCGAAGGTAGTGCGAGATCATTATTGAAACATATTTACAGTTTAAAACAGCCTTGCGCAACTGTCCAAAAGCTGACACCATCATTGGGCAATCATGACCTAAATCCCCGGTGATGCCTCAACCATCCGTGGGTGGGAGATCAACACAGCCTAATTGGCCTCGCTCTGTCTGGGTGGGTGAGATGGCCCTCCCAAGAGCATTTAGAGTTTAGTTTTATTCTCCAACGTGCAATAGAAATAAATATGTAGACAACTGTTTTGTGAAAACAAAACAAACAAAACAAGCCAAACCAATTAGTGACCTGATTTGAAACTAATAAAATCACATGCCAAGTTTCAGAAATTGGAAGGCTCAATAAAGACGCAAAGAGAAATTACCATCAGAAAATGACTATTTCAGCTCCCAAAGCCAATACAGGAGAAAACACTAAATATTCCTTGACGCAGCTTCAGTGTATACTCACAGTCATTAAAAACGTTACATGTTATAGCCTCTGTCGACTCTGTTAGACACTGCTACTTCGTTGGTCCACGTTGTAGATGTAAAGTCTGAGACAGTAGCTCATCTGTTGCTGCAGTGTGCATTGGTTGTCTTCTAGTCCTTCATCAGTGGACACCGGATGCTGTTGGCTGGTGGACTATTCTCAGTTCATCGGTGACACTGAGGGATTTAAAAACTCCAGCAGCACTGCTGTGTCTGATCCACTCGTACTACAACTACACACTGACGCATCACCAATATGTTAGTGTCACTGCAGAGCTGAGAACGATCCACCACCCAAATCAAACCTGCTCTGTGGGGGTCCTGACCAATAAAGAAAATGGGGTGAAATGGGGATAATAAAGAAATAGATGGACTGCCATCTGTAATTGTAGAACCACACAGTGCTCCTGTATGGTAAGTGCAGATGATTAAAGGGACAATGATTGTAAATATAAGGTAGATGCTCCTAAGCCAGGAATCACTCTATGTAATTCCCTTCACAATTTTTAGTAAAATGTTATGTTTAAAGTGCATTCAATGCCCAAACAGGCAATCAGCTGCATTCACATGCTCAATGCCAAGCATCAGATGGAGGGATATAAAAGCCACCAGAAATGGGCTCTGGAGTAATGTTGCACCATCAAACCCCTTTGAGATTAACTAGAGCAGCGTTTGTGATGCAGAACTAATCAGTGCCAGTGAGTCAAAATCTTGAAATCCTCACAGAAATGTTCCAGCATCTAGTGTAAACGCAAGCAGATAATGCACATAGTGCTGCGGATGTCTATCTGATTCTTTGGCAGTTCAGCTGTTTCCCTCTCACTCTTTCCCTTTTCTCTCTTCCTCTGAATGATTCTGTCACTGGAACAATGCAGATGTCACTTCCTTGTAGCTCCAAACCCCACCCCAGCATCATCTATCAACATGACTGACAGCTGTCCTCCTCTCTCCATTTCTTGCTCATCTCTTCACTCGCTCTCATTTCCTTTCTCCCTTCTCCCACCCCTCCAATCCATTCTTTCACTTTCTCCATCGTTTCCATCATATTGTTCTGGACGAGAGCAGGGTCAGGCTACCCTTTAAAGAGAGGTTGCCTTCATACTATCGCAGACAAACCTTGCATTAACGCAACTTCTTGTATTTATTACAGCTTTATTTTGAGTGGTTCGGGTTGAAGTCAAGGTCTACACTGAGGAACTATATAATTGTCTCCAAGGCCATGTAGGCTGCAGTGTTATCCTACATAAGGTCTAAGGGGCCTAAGCCAAACCCTGAGGAGCAGATCATTATCCCTCCATCACCAAACACTACAGTTGGTAGTTAGCACTCAAATACACAGCAGTTTCCTGGCATCCGCCAATTCCAGATTCATTCTTAAAATGGCCAGTCAGTGAAGTGTGATTCATCAATGCAGTGACCATGTTTCCAGTGCTTTAGAGTTTGGAGGTGGCACACACTACACCACTCCAGCTGACACTTGGCATGGTGTACGCTCAGCCATTTGAATCCATTTCATGTGCTGGTGTTACTTAAAGATGCTGTTTGAAGACCCCAACAAGCGCGGGAAATAATTGACTTTTACCTACTACATGCAATACACACTCTGGCTTGAAGCAAAGGTGGCATCCGATGACAGTGTCATGTTTAAAGTCACTGTGACATCATGAATATTTGCTTGATAGTATAAACCTGTTAGCAATGAATGGGGATGAAATGTGATAAGGCGGAGTGTCCAAACACTTTTGACCCCTGTGTGTATGCATTCGTTTATCAGGCCAACAGAGGTCATGTGAGGTAGAGGGTGGCTAATAAATTGTGAATGACAACGGAACCAGGCCTGTCTTTCTCTCTCCCACTCTTCAGTCAGCGGTCCTGCGGTCAGAAGCAGAAGCTCAGTGGGGTAGAAACAGCCTGCGAATTGTAAATGCAAATGCACTACAGTCTATAATTGTAGGCTTACAGTGTGGACCTGTAAAAGGTAGGTGGACCTCAAAGAGTGGACGCACAATGGAAGTGTTTCTAAGAAAATTGTTCATACGCTTAACTACAAAGTTGATACCAATATATATATATATATATATATGCAAAGCAAGACTTTCTATTCAAGTGTACTCTGCACTAAACTACTCAGCAGGTGTTGCTGACTACAATGGGGTCACACAAGGTAGGTTTTGCTGTTTAAGTGGCCAGTATGTGAAAGTAAGTGTTTCTAAAGGGGCCAATGCAATTAACAACAAAGTAAGTGTTTCTAAATGTGGCTGGCTTACTCACTGAGCAAAATCAGTTCAATATTAACTCTAGTACAGCCTCCTCTTTGCTTCATTTGAAAACTCTGTCTCTTCTCAGCCTCTGCCATAATGTCCAAAAAGGGAAAGCGGAGCTAGCTTCTCCTTGTAGTGAGCTGAAGCCCAGTAGTAGCATGAGTGCTGTAGACATGTGCTGTAAAGCGTTACCCAGTTCATGAGAGAGTTCACTGCTGCTCAAGTTGATTAGTCTTACAAACTTGGACCTGGGGCAGCAATGAGAGAGATACAATTCTCCATATTACAGGTCAGTGGAGCTTCACAAATCATTTTAAAGCTGTAATTTTAAGGTAAATATACTACATAGTGTTCCTTTAACTACAAAGTAGTTCTGATAAAGTAGCCAGCTGTGTGTTAATCAACGGAACAGGTAGGTTGTAAAATGTATAGCGTGTTTACCCATAGCACACACCTGTGTGCCCTTAAGTGACCACCTGTATTACCCATGGCCACTGTTGTTTATAAAATACACCCCGCTAACTCACAGCAATCAAAAAGCAAAATTCAGAGTGCAGTCCAACATTTACTGTATCTCTTTAGTTGCTCCTGTTTTCTTTTTAAAACTTTCCTAAACACATAATCAGCAGTCATTGTCATACCCTCCAGCTATCACTGACTCACACTGAGATGATGACGATTTTGCAGTATTTCCATTCGGTAACCATTTACACACCCTGGGCTATTGTCAGTTTTGCCGCTCCAGAGGTGTGTCCTGCACGGGCATTAAATGTCATCTGTAGTGTGCTTTGTTGTACACACCTCAGGCTGGACGACATTTGCACGGGGGCCCGCTGCCAGATGTCCCACACGAGCCTCCAATAACAACCCTTAAGCCACCACACAGCTGCAGAAGCTAACAGAATTATTGCTCCACCAACGCCCTTTCTCATCCTGTTTCCCTTCTTGGCCGTTCCATCCCTCTTCATTTTAGATTTTCCTCCTCCCTCAGCCTGTCTTCTCTTCACCCGCCTCGTCTTCATCTGCCAAGGCTTTTGCTCAGGACTGAGGAAAAACACATTTCCTCTGTGTCCTTCAAGTTCCTGTTTGTTTACCCTTCGTATTTTCTCTCTCTCTCACTCTCTCTCTCTCTCTCTCTCTCTCTAATATTATATATTTATATTACCATTAGCCTACAAATAAACACATGATAAATGGTTATGGACAGCTGGATATTTTTAAATATCTAGTTTTGTTTTAAAGCTGGGTTTAAATACTACAAGAGAATAATGTATTTCTTGTCTTTATACATTGTCTTTTACACCGTTAGTCAATACTGAGTCATTTAAGCCCAGTATGCTCCATTTAAACCCACCTCTACGTGTTTCAGCGTGGAGCTACTATAATCATGAACTTGGATTCATAATTTGTTTATAATTGGATTCATAATTTCACAGCGTTTGAAAACTATTTGTTATATTATTCACCTCACTCACATTATTTACAATGATAATTACATACATACATTATAAACTACACATTGTTGAGAACTATGATATTGTCCAATTAAAAACATGTTTGTGGTTTTCAGTTTACTACATCATTTGAACACAGCAGCTGTCTTTCACACTGTGTGAACAATTCATGATGAATG
Organism: Hoplias malabaricus; assembly: GCF_029633855.1. Lineage (NCBI taxonomy): Eukaryota > Metazoa > Chordata > Actinopteri > Characiformes > Erythrinidae > Hoplias > Hoplias malabaricus. Next base: position 22,669,019 of record NC_089803.1, on the reverse strand, counting down.
GACCAATGGAAATGCTCAAATATTACTTGGAATAACTTTATTATACACTGACTGCCAACCACAGCACCAACTAAGCCCCTGTTAGGACTTCTGACATATTTCATACAATATCTTTATGTCTATTTTAACAAACATCAGGTCTGTATTTATTAACCACACCTGAAAACAGATTTTGAAGGGGTTAATATCTACACTTACTCTATAAACTTTGTATATTAACATTCACAGCCCCCCAGGACCATGGCATGACCTTTGAGGAGGTCACAACCACCAGTTTTCTTCTCACTTTCTATTCCTGCCTCCCTCCATCTAATCTCCTTTTCTTTACTTTTCAGATTCTCTCGTTGTCTCATTTTTAAGCCCCTGCCCCTCCCCTTTCTCTTTGTCTTTGTCTTTCTCCATCTCTGGCTCTCTCTCTCTCTCTCCGGCTTACTCTCCCTAATGAGATGAACAGCCAAAAGCAATATATGCATATGGTGTCTATGAGATTGACGGACATTCAGACTTTCCCCCCTGCTCCTGCTGAAGTGAAGCTGCTGAATGCTAATACAGAGTCAGCAGAGGACCACGGTTAGCTATAGCCTCATCGCTGCAGGCCAAGGCCACGACAATACACGCAGGAAACGCTTAACATCCCCACCCAAAACCCAATCGGCTTGCTGCAGTATCCTTAACAGCTTTAGGGAGGGCACAGCCAAGGTGAATCATTTAGCCAACCTTAAAGTGTCTAGAAAAAAAGAACCAAGGAGAATTTTATGTCTAAATATTAAGAGTTACCGAAACCAACTATTAAATATATGGACTGATTCATTCATGCATTAGAAGTCAAAACACATTTCTATCTAGAATGCTGGGTTTTTTATAGACTGACTAAAGAATTGAGGCTGGGAACTGGAAATGAGGATTGCTGATATGAATAATCAATGGGTGTGCTCACTCACACACACACACACAGAGAGAGAGAGAGAGAGAGAGAGAGAGAGAAGCAATTCTGTGAGTCAAGGCACTCAAACATGCATGGTGACATGTTTCGCCATAATAATGATGATGAATGCACTGCATGTGTGTGCATGTCTGGGTCTGTTGGGCCCTAAATCTTTCATTTTCTACACATTATACTCCTGTACTCCAGATGAGAGGGTGTTTTTGCTGCTTATATAAAAATTAATTCATTAATTCAGATCGATCCGCAAGTCTTAATTCTCCCACAGCCATCCCATGTGACTTTGAGACATTTACACATACAAACAATATACATTCTGAGATCATCAAAAAGCAGTCAGTCATATTTAACATGTAGCAAACAATAACGATGATTACAGAATCACTGGAGGTGATACACACACATACATTATAAGTTTGGTATGTAAGCGTGATCAGTTACTGGAATCCCCATGTCTTTATGCATTGAAGGTTACTGGATTAGCAACACGGCAAAAGTAATTTAAAGACCTATCCGCACGAACCCAAGAGGAATTTTGATGGTGGCTACTTTACAAGGACATTTCTCTTTTCCTTTTGTTTAGAGAAAGGCCAGGAAAATTCAGACACGTTTGTGTTGGTGTAGAGGCCACTGTTCGCCTAGCAACAACACAAGAGCACATCAGTGACACTCTCCCACGCTAGCTGAGAGCACAGCTTAGTTCAGGAGTGTTTCCTCCTTTAACTGAGGCCTGATTCAGCGCTTTGAGGAAGTGATAATTAACTGCTGAGAGGAATCAGGTGTGTCAGGAAGAAGAAGGAAGTCTAAACACTCCAGACACTGCACCTCCACCTCAGCATGTACAAGCTCATGGCTGCTGCTTTAGTCTTCTCATTATGCAGAGTCTCTTACGGAAATCTTTTTATGGCATATGCTCAAGACATAGTGGAGTTACAACACTCAAAACCCAAAAAATACCAGTGTTTACTTTGCGGCATTCAAACCTTCAAACCTCAAAACAGTATTTTACAGGAGAATACACTTTAGCGGCGGCACGATAGCGCAGCAGGTGGTGTCGCAGTCACACAGCTCCAGGGGCCTGGAGGTTGTGGGTTCGATTCCTGCTCCAGGGCCCTGGAGGTTGTGGGTTCGATTCCCGCTCCAGGTGACTGTATGTGAGTTTGGTGTGTTCTCCCTGTGTCCGTGTGGGTTTCCTCCGGGTGCTCCGGTTTCCTCCCAAAGTCCAAAAACACATGTTGGTAGGTGGATTGGTGACTCAAAAGTGTCCGTAGGTGTGAGTGTGTGAGTGTGTGTGTCGCCCTGTGAAGGACTGCGCCCCCTCCAGGGTGTATTCCCTCCTTGCGCCCAATGATTCCAGGTAGGCTCTGGACCCACCGCGACCCTGAACTGGATAAGCGCTTACAGATAATGAATGAATGAATGAATACACATTAGCATTTGCCTGTTACAAACTGTATAAGTGACAACAGAGGTTTCAGTTCAGAATTCAGTTTCTAGACGCTGTCCTTGTTCCTTTAAAGTGTAGCATTGGCCACTCAGGCCACCAAGCCCCTCCATTTGTGAGTGGAGCAAATAAGAAATAAATTCATTTTTATTTATTTGTTTATTTTATTTTGGGGGTTCAGCAATATCCAGAACATTTGGTGACAGCAACGTTCTTAGAAAAGTATAACAATTTAAGAAATATCCCCGTCCACATGAATGTTTTTATTTGTATTTTTACCGCCTGATATTTCAGCTTTGGATCGTGTTCACACTTAACTACTTGATTAATAATTACTATTGATTCCCGTGTAAAACTGCATGTGAAAGCAGTGTGTAGTCGGCTCCAGGCAGAGTCATATTGAGGCTGTGAGCCGAGGAAACAATTTCAGCAACCTCCCCTATCCATTCACTCTTTCAATACGGGCTATTATCATCAGCGCTAATGTCCATAGCATGCAGTGCCCTCAGTGATTCACAGCATACTCCGCCTTCATAATTACACTGATAATCACACAGGTGATTAGGAAGATAAAGCTGATGGTTGGAGTAATGGTAAAGAAGCCCCAGGTGGATGATAAAATTGGACATATCGTCATCAGCAATGAACAGAAGAAGCAATCTCTTATTGGGAAGAGAGGGTAAAGGAAGAGAGAAAGTCCAAGGTAGTGTAAACAGCTAGTGACTCAGAGAGAGAGAGAGAGATAGATAGAGAGAGAGAGAGAGAGAGAGAGAGGTGGTTAAAAGAGAAAGAGCAGAGTGTAACAGAGGTGTTAACTGGGTCAATAGTCTGTGAGTTAAGTAAATGTTATTAAAAGCAGGAGCGAGTGATAGAAATCACTGAAACAAAAAAAAAATGGACAAAAAAAACCCAAAAAAACAGAAAACAGAGAAAACAACCCAAAGCATAAAAAAGTGTCAGCCCCACTTCATTACTCGTCTGCTGAGAAAGTGGTTATGGAAAAATACAGTGCAGAGGGGCAGGGAAGGGGTAATTTCCCTTGAGTAACAATTGACAAAAGAGAGAAGTTCAATCAATGACAAAAACCATGAAGAATGGCAATGCCAGTGAGAGAGGGAAAAAGAGAGAGAAAATAATAAATAAAAAGAGTGAGTAGCATGTAACCCTCATGTATACAGAGAAAGAGCCGCAGGGCATCCCCTCAGACATACACACAAAAAATATAAATAAATAAATAAATAAAAACCCACAGAGAGACAGACAGAGAGAGAGAGAGAGAGAACCAAAATTTTACTGAAAGATAAGCCAGAGAGACTGAGGGGGGGTGTGGGTGGAAGGAGAGAAGAGAATGGATAGAAAGATGAGAAATAAAAAAGACAGAAGAGAAACAGAAAGGAATGGAGAGAGGGGATATATAGAAATAGAAATCAGGAAGAAGTTTGGGATCTTTGTTGAATTCTGCAGGCAAATGGTTCGTGTTCTGAACAGTGGGCATGCTGACACACACACACACACACACACACATATACACACACACACATACAGAGGTCTTTTTCCCTGTGTTGCTGTTTTTGGGAGTGTGTGTGTGTGTGTGTGTTAAGCTGGTTAAGTATTGTGTTCCATTTAATAGACGCAGCAGCAGACACACACACACACACACACACACACAAGCCAACAGATAACAGCAGCCTCTCTACAAGTTAATACAATCGAGAGGACTTACAGTATCTCACCAACACACACACAAACACAGTTATGCTTGTTCAAAGCACTGTCTGAATGAGGACAAATTAATAATAAGAGCATGTGCCTTACAGGGAAAGGGCATTAATGCTGGCAGTAAAAAATAATAATAAATAAAAAAATAAAAATAAAAATAAACTTCACACACACTTCACCCCAAAGAACACAATCACTAAATTATAAAAAGTAGAAAGTCACAGTTACGAGTCGAGTGTTTCTATAGACAT